>NC_056727.1:752255404-752415404 GCF_019279795.1 Protopterus annectens
ATGCTACTCAAGTCAGAAGTGACAAACTTCATGACACCCATGCAGACGGGAACTGAAAGTTCAACTGCTGAATCCTACACTAAGGCACTGTACGAGCACATCCACTCATGCATGAATCATACCATCCCAAATAGAGCCAAGATGCTCTCATCCAAAAAAAGGACGCCAATCTGGTGGTCCCCTGCCATAAACAAACTTTACAACAAAAGGAAGAAACTGTTGCAGAAAAGAGGAAAATCCCTGGATGCAAAAAACTCCCTTACCAGCCTCAGTAAGAAAATGAGATCCCTCATAAAATCCTTCAAAGCTAGTTACGAAAATAAAATTGCCAAAGATTCCAAAGACAGCCACAAGGCATTCTATAACTATGTCAAGAATCTAAATGGCAATGCTCAGATCTGCTCTGAGCTAAAACAAAATGGCATTAAAGATACTGATCCCAAGGATATTGCCAATATCCTGGCAGATTGATTCAGTGCCAACTTCACCCCCCTCTCACCCCCTAAATGGCCCATCTCAATACCGGAAGATTGCCAAATTCCGGTAATAATGGCCACACAGGTAAAAAACGCACTCTCCAAAGCTAAGAATACAGCATCCATGGGACCAGATGACATCCTGGGCTGTGTACTACATGAACTACAATATGAACTGGCACCTCACCTAAGTGTCATATTTAATCATAGCCTCACCTCAGGCTTCGTGCCCACTGAGTGGTGCAGAGCCACAGTTATCCCACTCCACAAGGGGGGATCCACCTTGGATCTCGGAAACTACCATCCCATCAGTCTGACGAGCCTTATCTGCAAGGCCATGGAACATATTATCATGGAACTTATAAACAAAGACATTGGCAACCTTCAAACACTGGACCCCACCCAGTTTGGTTTTGTGAAGGGCCGATCTTGTATCCTGAACCTGATTGACTTCTTCCAATCAGTCTCCAGAGCCATGGACAAGGGTAAGCTGGTCCACACAGCCTATCTAGACCTTGCTAAGGCCTTTGACACCATCCCCCACTCGGGAATCATAGATAAACTTACTAAGCTGGGCATTAATCTCTACATCACTCAATGCGTTGCTAACTGGCTTACTGATAGAACCCACACTGTAAAAGTAGCTGACTCCAAATCCAGCTCCAGACAAGTGACAAGTGGAGTACCTCAGGGTTCAGTCCTGGGACCACTCTTGTTTGGCATCTACTTCTCTGAAGTACAGGCCAACACTAAGGGACTCTGGCTAACAAAGTTTGCAGATGACTGCAAACTGGGAGCCATTATTGAATCCCCAAATGATGTGTATACTTTACAAAAGGGCCTTACAGAAACAGATGCTTGGTGCCAGAGCCATGGGCTCAAGCTCAATGCCAAGAAATGTATAGTTATCCCCTTTGGGAAAAAACATGTATCCGTGAATTACCATATAGGTGGCAGTACACTAAACACCGAAATTGTGATAAGAGACTTAGGGACACAGGTGGCCAGTGGTCTCACCGTCGATAACCACATCACCACAACAGTCAGGAAATCCTTCTATGTGGCACACCTCATCACTAAGGGCTTTTCATCCAGAAAAAAGGAGGTCATTGTCCCACTGTATTCATCCCTCATTAGACCCATTATAGAATACAACGCCCGTTTGGTATGTACCTCTCAAGACATCTGCAACAACTGGAAAGGCCACAGAAATACCTCACTAAAAGAATCACAGGCCTAAAGCAGATGTCCTACGCTGACCGCCTTAAAAAACTCCAGCTATACTCTGTCACATATCTTCTGCTCAGAGGCGATCTCTGCTTAACATACAAGGCCATGTTAAACCCAGAGCTGTTGGACATGCTACACTTAAAGAAATCCCAATCCCTCAGAGCCACATGATCCAGGGATCTAAACCTTGTCATCACAATAAACAAAACATGCTGCAGGGATAAGTTCCTAACCCAGAGACTCCCCAGACTCTGGAATAGATTGCCCATACATGTCAAGCAGAGTGTCTCTTTGGCCCTCTTCAAAAAGAACCTTGACGATTGGATGGGAGAAAGGAAATTCACCCAGGGGATCATGTCAGTCGCCCTGCTAGACAGGGATCCAGGGAAGTAAATAGTGTGGGAAGAAATTGCCAGGGAATTGTTACAGCTAGGCTTGTATAGGCCCTAGGGCTGATAACCTAGTACCAACCTATGAACCAATGAACTTATGCATGCTATACAGGAAGCATTTAACAATGCCTTAATGAATCAGCCTGCAATTACCATAGTATTAGTCCACTAAGGGATAGGTGTTCACATAGGGAAAGAACACTCAGACACATATAGAAGTTGTATAAAAGGGGTTCTTACACACCTGCATCTGCTATGTACACCCACCAATATCTCCCCCACACCCATAATAATTACATCAATACATACTGTCATACCATAACCAATTATTCAACTACTGTACAACATCTGCTGAATCCTTAACATACCTGGACACAGACACACTAACATGGCCCTATGTGAAATAGTTGCTGTTATACAATTGAACAGCTGCTGCTGTTACAGGGTTTGTATGAACTAATCCCGTTTCAGAGGGTTGAAAGGTTCGTACACTAGGAAGTGTTACTGAGTACTGATTATCAGCACATATGATACACATTAACGCCAAACTAAAGATGTCTGGTAAGCACACTGTAAACCCCCTAACATTATATGCATAGCTGTGCAGCCTTGAGCTGGTCAAACATCCTGGCCAGACTGAAACATATGCAGAAATATTAGGTACAGACAAACCCTGCACAAGTAGCAATGTTCAGAAATATAACAGCAGTGCTCACATTTAGACCAGATCCTCTAGGCATTACACACAATATATTACTGTTCGCCTCCATACAGCTGTTGTAATAGATTTCAAACAACACCTCCATGCTGTATTCCTCACAAGTAAGGCAAAGGGACAACGCCCAAGTGGAGTACTCAGTTATACTCCACTGCTGCCATGGTATTGGCTAAGGCAGTAGCAGCGCAGCTGATGTGCATGTAATTAGCTACTTAGGAACACCAGTTTGTTATTGGGATAGCACGTTACTGATCTGTAACTATAAAAGGTTGCCTTGACACACATTCAAACCATCTGTATCTACCTGTAGAACAGTACAAAACACTGAAAGACAAACCAAAAATGAGTATTATACTAGTCAATAACACATCCAATTACTAAGAAGGTATGTATAACATTTAGTATATCTGTGTATGTAGTACATGTTCTGTAAGAATTACAGTGTAATTGATGCATATAGTGGAAATAGCTATCTTGTAGTGATGTATTGTTGAGCAGTAGTAATGCTTGTAGTATTCTATGTGTGTACTGCTGTAGGTCACAAGGCAAACTCCTCATACACCACAAGGGATGATATGGGCTTGGAACTCACCAATTCGCTTCCAGACACTGTCAGTTTCAGGGTTGGTCCAACAAGTATGTGCTATAACAGGGGATAGTATATGTTGATATATTGTAACAGTAGACACATGTATGGGTGTATAAGTAAGATGAACATGTCAGAGGTAGGCGTACTGTGCAAATATGGTTTGCATTGTGGGATATTGTGCCAGTAACTGTGTAATGTACAGTATTTTAGGCAGATCTGTATTCCATTCTACATAGCATTTCTGTTATGTTATGCAAACTGTAGTTATATCTACAATACCCAATAACAGGATAAATATCACTTGTATTCATCTGACAGTTTAGCAGCATGATAGCAAAGATAATTGGAAGAGCTAGGTAACTATCCATGCACATAACACATGTAATATCCACCTCTCCAGTATCATTTGCAAGCAATAACAGCTGTGCATATGTACATGTTATGCAAATGTGTAGTGACCGTTGTTACAGGGCTGGACCTCTCTAGTATTGTTTGCAAGCAATAACAGCTGTGTATGTGTACATGTTATGCAAATGTGTAGTGACCCATGTTACAGGGCTTGGCCAAATGGCTATGTGCACACCTACATAGAGTGGATATTGAGAGTACAGACACACTGGTTGAACTACCAGGTTTGTGTAGCCCAAACTCTCATTACCAACCTAACAGCCGCTTGCACTTACTGTATGTAAGGTAGTGCACAGCACTGGTAATGAAACAGGTTGCATATCATCTTTAACTCCAGTGTAACATCTGCAGTAGGAGTGTAAGATGTAGGAGAATGCTGCCCATGTGTAATAGCCACTTCATAGGTGATGGCTTACACTATCTGATTATATCCTGATCATGTTGATAGTGGCATCAGAGTCTATTGATAAGTGACTCTGTTTGTGGAGTGGGTGTCCGTGCCCAACAGAGCTCATGGTCATTGTGGATATGTGAGTATATACCCAGAAAAGGAAACAGACCTGTTGACACTTGCATCATCTGTAATTAACTATCAGGATGTGATGTGATCCTCAGAGGAGGATTGCTGCTAAAGGTAGCTACAGTGTTTCCGCAATAGCCAGTGGTGTCACGTCCATAGCACAAATATTTACATGTGAGCATCACTGTCTAAAACAGCTTCATAAGAAATAAGTAAACTAAATACAGTAATTGGTACTTGTAGTACTGACTGCTCATACAGGCATATCCACTAGTCAGCTACTGGTGTTTACTAATGTCAGCTTTGTGTATGTGGCCATCCTGGGGGAATGTAATCTCTATGCCATGTACACTGCCAAACACACCTAACACCACACCCCACACATTGTCTGGGATGCAGCTACAAGGGTAAACTGGAAGGCAGTCCAGTCTACAGCCGTGACTGGACTGGTCAGTCATGAGGTGTAGGTTAACACATGCATCGCATCATCACAACCAACACATACCCTTACCAGAACACAGTAAGGACACCCACACACACTACCAGAAATCACACATATTCACAGACGCTTCTAAGTATCTGGCCAAACAAGTGACCTCCCAAGCTGGAATAGACAGCCAACGAAATACACAAACTGTATGACATAGTTTTGCATAATTGTGCCACACCTCAGAACACGTGGCCGGAAACATGCCCAACAGTACTCATTTGTGAATGCAAACTCTAGCACTATGTTACACACCAACCTATATGAGGGCATACATACTGCCAGCTACCTGTCTGCCATGATTAGCCACATACCCATACACTCAGACCACCTTTTGAACTATACACATGGCTCTGGCATATTCCATGTTGTTGTGCAGGACCTGTGATGCAGTAACCTGGACTGCATGGAAACACATGTAGGAACTATCAGGTCTTGTAGCCCATGCAGGTATGTCCCAAGGCCTAGGTAGCATTCTGCCATTGGCCAGAATGATACTGCAGTACAGGGACAAAAGGATTGTATTCCACAATTGTCTAATTTAGCGGTGCAAGTCAAAGGGTATCCAGTATCTGTCTGCCTGGGATAACATGGTTGACAGACCATGATGCTTGGGCAGATAGGGCCTGCACCTGTCACCCCTAGGAATCTGGATACTGGCTAGGACTCATACTTCCCCTATAGTGCCTTCATCATGCACAGTTCAAGTGAAGGTCCACTGCTGTTACAGGGACAGCCAAGCAATAAACTGCAGGTCTCGTTACTCAATGATACATGTCAGAAACACTATATGGACTCACATATGTCAATCCCTAACAAGGAGAACATATCTGTGCAGTGGCTGAGACATGTTTCAACACTCCAGAGAGCACATCTGCATGACCATGTTATAACACATACCTCACTTCTTGCCCATTATCCTTTATTGGAACACACGGGCTGCAGGTGTGTCCATATTCCTGATGGATATGTACACCCCCATGCTAGTTGCACTTGAATAACTTCAGATGCATTAAGCTGAGTAACTACCTTTGTGCAAAAATGGAATTCAAATTGCACCTTGTGACAGATCACCCACCATGCCACAGATTTCCCAACTGTCATAATGTGCTGTAATGGGGAAGATTAGGTTTGAGACAGAAAACCATAATAATGGCTACTCTCAACTATTCCATTATGAACTTGGAAGACTCCTCATGTACCAACACCTGCGCTCAATGCATGCTGGATTCCATCAGCCCCAATGACCTGGATCACAATAGTCACACAAACAGGGCTAACAGTATGCTACACATAGTCAGTCTCCAAAGCCAATGTTATGCTTCCTAAGAGCAAAGTGGTGACTGTCATGGCACCCATGCAGATGGACAATGCATGTGCAAATGCTGAATCCTATACAAATGAACCTTAAGCAGTCACATATGTGCAGTGATTGTGCCATTGAAACAGAACCAAGATTCAACCAAACACAAACAAGAAGGCAAACTGGTGGTACCATGCTTTAAACTGTACCACAGAAGGTAGTAACTGTTGCAAGAGTGAACACACGTGTGTAGGTGATACCTGGTCAGCCTTAGTAAGATGCAGATACACCACATAAAACCACACAAAGCTACTGTGAAACTAATCAGCCACATATTATGAGGCCAACCCCAGAGTATTCAATAGCTGTGTCATTAATCTTAATGGCAACGACAAGACCTGCCGTGCTGCACAGCACTATGGCATGGGATTTACTGCACCTACAGAAATAGCACCTGTTCATCCAGATAGGGTCTTGGAGAACCTAGACCTAAACCTAACCTAAATCTGGACTCAGCTAGCTTTCTCTGATACATTTTTCTTCTTCTTTGGTTTACTTTGTGGATCCTGCTCCCTACCCCCAATTCCCACCCACAGGGGTCCTAACCTTATACCTCTCTGAACACACCCCCCTGTCTGTCCTCCTATCCTTTCCCTTCCCGCTAAAATTAATACCCCTCCCCACTATACATCCCCTTCCTCCACCACCTCTTGCCCATACATCCTGCAACTCACTTCTCTCCTTTCCTCTTCTATTAATCTTCCTACATCTCTCAACTAACTTTACCTGTCTCTCCCCTTCCTATACCCTACAATATCCTTAGGCCTCCTCTTCTATCCTGCAGTCTTATATATATTACTACCTCTAAAAACCTACTTCTTGTTCCTTTTACCCTATAACTTCTCTTATCTAATCTCACTTTTAATAATGGCTCCCCACTCCCCTACCATCCTTATACTCTCAGTCTTACTCCTAACCACCCTATTTTCAGCTTACCTTCTTACCTACTTTGAAAACCTTTTAATATACAGCCTAATTATGCAAAGAAACACACTTTTTCTCTCCACACTTCTCTCACTTCATTCTCAAATGTTAACTCCACACCTAGCTACCTCCAAACTAAATTTCACAGATACTCCCACCTCAACTATTACATACCCTCAGACAAAAAAATCAAACTGCTTATTCTTCCAAACAGCAACTTCACAGTCTTACCAGATAATCCCACCTTACTAGATGGTGACATTCACCCCAACCCTGGCCCCTTACATCCCTCCTCTCACGTATCTAGACCCAACATTAATAATACCTTCCTTATAGGACATCTTAACATACGTAGTGTAAATAATAAAGTACCCTACCTACATGCCCTCCTTGACACACACTGTTTTGATATTCTCTGCCTTACAGAGACATGGCTAAAGCCAGTCACTAAAGATACTGAAATTATACCACAAGGCTATAATATACTTAGATTTGACCGATCAAAACGTAAAGGTGGAGGAGTAGCAATTTTATTTAAGAATAACCTTAACATCACTACCCTTCCTACCTGTCCAACCCAGGATAGTAAAGTAGAGGCCATTATCACTAAACTCCAACTAAATGCCAAAAAGTCCCTCTATATCATTTGCATGTACATACCTCCAGGTAACAACATACCCATCTTAGCAGACTATCTCAGTTGGGTTTCTACCAACTACCCCCAAGAAACTCTAATTCTTGGTGACTTTAATATAGATTGGAATATTATTAACACTCAAAATCCCTCCTCTCACATAAACCTAAATAGTTTTACCCAAACCATCACCTCTACTACAAGACTTAATAAATCTAGTAAGAAAGAGAGCATCCTTGACTGGATACTTACAAGCAAAACTAATATTACTTATAAAGTAGGAACTATGCCAGATGACCTCAGTGACCACTGTTTAACTTACATTACTAGAGAAAAGACAGATTGTCTAAACCCCCCTAATATAAGAAAAATACGCTCTACCAAACACTTTAAACTTGACCAATTCCAAAATGAACTCAAATCTTGTAACTGGAACCCCCTAAAATCGCTTCCACTTAATGATGCTGTATTATTCTTTAACTCAACCTTCCTTGCCATTCTTGACAGACATGCTCCAGAACGTACCATTAGAATGAAAGCTAATACAGCTCCATGGCTCTCTCCTGAAACTAAGAAACTAATACTCTCTAGAAATAAGGTCTGGGCCAAATGGAGAAACCATAGAAACAGCTCTGACTTTCTTTACTTCAGCCAGTTTAGGAATCTTACCAAAAAAGCTATAATCTCTGACAAAAGAAAATACTACTATAGGCTTCAAGAAACCAATCTAAATAAACCCAAACAATTCTGGTCATCAGTCAATAGACACCTCTCACCAGGAACAACCAAAACTCCCTCACCCCTTAATGCTGACCCTAACACCCCTGATCTAACCGCAAATGCTTTTAACTCTTTTTTTTTCAGAAAGTATTCAAGCTCTTGCTAGACAACTGAACACCAACAACTTCTATCCCCCAAATAATCTAATAGACTCTTCTCATAACTTCGCTTTACAACCTACCCCTACCTCTTTCATCTATAAACTTATTTACAAACTGAAATCTTGTACCCCCTCTGCTGACAAACTCCCTTCTCTTTATCTTCAAAAGGCAGCCAAAGAAATTGCAGTCCCAATATCTATACTCATCAACAGGACAATCCAAGAGGGAACTATCCCTGATATCTGGAAAGTCTCTCATATTATCCCTCTACACAAAGGTGGTAACTCTATTGAATACGCCAACTTTAGACCAATTGCTCTTCTCTCACCCTTAGCAAAAATTATGGAGAAATGTATACATCAGCAACTTGTTCAATACCTCTCATTACACAACATTATAGCTAATTGTCAACATGGCTTTAGACCCCATCATAGTACAACCACTGCTCTCCTTTCCTTTGTAGATACTATCAATAGTAACCGCAATAATAACCTTCTCTCTTCTGCACTATTCATTGACCTCTCCAAAGCCTTTGACATGGTCAACCACTCTTCTTTGCTTCATATCCTTGAATCCCTCTCATTTGATAACCTTGCCATTAAATGGTTTAGCTCTTATCTGAATAACAGACAACAAGCTGTTCTTTGGGATAACCATATCTCATCATTGTTGCCCATTTCCATTGGAGTCCCTCAGGGCTCTATTCTTGGTCCTCTTCTTTTCTCCCTCTATATAAATGACCTTCACACAGTAATCCCTCAAGCTACCTGTATCCAATATGCTGACAATTCTACCATTATTTGCTCAGCATCTTCCTCCTCAGATCTAATCTCTCTAACTCAAAATACTTTCACCACTGTTGAAACATGGTTTACTAGACGGTATCTCCTTCTTAATGCTAAAAAAAACAAACTTATTCTCTTCTCCCCAACCTCTCGGACCTCCCCATTAAACTTCACCATCTTGTCTAATAACGCCACGGTCATCACCCCTGACTCTACAACTAAACTGCTAGGAATAACTATCGATATTAATCTTACTTTTGATCATCACATCAACAACACCATCAAATCAGTTAACAGAAAAATAGGATCCCTATACCGTATTAAAACCTTTCTAACCCCAGCTACTAGAGCTACTATTGCCCACTCCCATCTCTTATCCACTTTATTTTATGCATCTCCGATCTTTACCAACCTTAAGAAAGCGAACCTAAACAAACTTGCCATTTGCTGCAATAACATTGCCCGCTTCGCCACAGGCAACCCCTTCAGAACCCATCACTGTCATAATTTGAGACTCTTAGGTTGGCTGGAATTACAAAACTACCTTACAGTCTCACAACTTGCTATTGCCCACAAAATACTGCACCAACCTGGAAACAACCCTATACTCTCTCAACTATTAATCCCTTACAACAATCTTACCTCCCTTCGATCCTCCTGTAAACTCTTGGCCAGTTCTATAAAGTCCAACAACTCAGCTGGCAACTCTCTTTTCACAAATTCTGTAGATAGCATATGGAATCTGTTACCTAGGGATATAACACTAATTATTTCTTTGCCTCTCTTCAAACATAAAATTAAACTGTACTTCCAAGAACACTGGCTTTGTTCTTGTAGTACATCTGACTAACTTTCTTCACTCTACCCTATCATCTCATCTACTCTGATCTTTAACCTATCTCTTAAGCTACTACCTAGTCTAGCCTCTGCCCTTGGACTCCTTCTATCCCCATATCTACTACTTTCTTTCTTTTCCCTCTCCTCCCACTATCCTCTCTGTTATGTACCTTTGTATGTGCTACCTTTTCTTTCTTTTCAAAATTACTACTCCTGCTTTTCGTAACAATATGGGATTAGGAATTCTACACAGTATTTAGTATTTAAGTATTATACATTTTCTGTAAAAATGATGTAATTTAAGAACTGTACATTTCTGTAAAAATGCTTCTGTATTGTTAATATCCTGCATTCAATTAGTTCTTTGATCCTTGTAAGTTGTATCTTATAGTAATGTATTTTATGTAATGTACCAGTATATAGTGGAGCTTTTCTCCTCGGGCCTCTGCTGAAAATGGACATGTATCCAGCCAGACTAGCCCGGTCAACAAATGTAAAATAAATAAACCCACTCCCACCCCCCCAACAGGTACACATAGTTATATATCCATGTACACTACAGAGCTCCTGTTATAACAACTATGCAGGTACAAGCTGCACTCTCTAAAGCCATACATACAGCTTTCATGGGACCTGTCAACATCCCAGGGTGTATCCTACACAAATGTAAGAACAATCAGCTCTCCACATACACATCATGTTCAATCATAGCTCCATGTCAGGCTCTGTACACACTGAATGGTGCACAGCAACAGTTATCACACCCCACAAAGGTGGAGACACCATTGACAATGGGAAATAGTGCACTACTACCCTGCTGAGTCTGGTCTGTAAGGCCATGAACTTTGATCAACTTATTTGATGTACTCAATACAGATGTAGATGACAGTAAGGTTGATTCACACAGCATATCATGACATTGCCAGGTCTTAGGACACCATCACCCATACTGTGTTCCAGCTACACTCAGTAAACTAGGTGTATATTCCTATGTCACAGGAGTGGTTG
This sequence comes from Protopterus annectens, assembly GCF_019279795.1. Lineage (NCBI taxonomy): Eukaryota > Metazoa > Chordata > Ceratodontiformes > Protopteridae > Protopterus > Protopterus annectens. The sequence continues at coordinate 752,266,657 of NC_056727.1, forward strand.
GCAACTGGACTGCTGGCAGAACCAGTACTACAGAAGGTGTCTGACTAATACACACACATCAAACCAGTGCCAGCCACAGTAATACAGGGTTCATTCCTGGTACTCCTCCTCATTGCTAGCTATACCACACAGACTAACACAGAAGGCATCTGCCTATTGATGTTTGCAAATGACTATGAACTAGGAGCAATAGTTGACTCAATTTGTGCCTCGTTCAACATACAGAAGGGCCTTTGTGTGTCAGATGTGTGGTGTGTGACATATGGCCACAGTCTGACAGCTAAGTATTGCATTATCATCCCCTATGTTAAAAGCCCTGTACCCATGAACTACCACCTAAGCAGCGGTCAATGTAATGGCAACTGTGTGTGCATGGGATGCAGCTGGACAGTAGTCTTTCCTTTGATAGTTACTTCACCACACCAGTCAGGTGGTCGTATGTGGCATCCCTAATCATAACAGGGTGCCATCCATGAATATAGATATAATTGTTCAGCCATACTCAACACTCATGTGACCCATAATAGATCACATATTTCCTTTAAGGGTTATTGCTCATGTGTAGATGGCCTGCACTGCCCTTCCCAATCCCTAGCTCCACTATGTAGAATGCAGCCTACCCTGAATAAAGCCATGTCCAACCCAGAGATGATGGACATGCTACACTTAACACATCCTGATTTCAAATAAACACATACGTCATGGACATCCACCTTTCTAGTACAAGGATCACAACATGCCTGACAGATCTCAGTCCCATACACTTTACATACTCCTGCCATACTATGCATCCCTGTCCAACAAAGCTGGACATCGCCCCTCTCTGTGTCATGGTTTGTTGACCACATGCCAAATATATCAGTAACCCTGTGGATCAGTTCTGTGGCACTACTTGAACTGGCCACTGAAACTTACCTGTCTGCTGGCTACAGCTAGGTAACCTTTCTGCCTAGGCTCATAAATGGCCCAGGGCATATAGCCTAATAGTTCACTATGACCATACATGCTATAGTTATATCTAACCCTGCAAATACCATCAGGCTAGCTATTGTCCCATGTGTTTCACATGTGCAATACAGGTAATACATGGCAGGATGCTATACAGCTGTACAGTGCCATGTAGATGTATATGGCAAAACACATACATGTAAAATGCTCTGTGAGCAAGTCGGCAGGGTCACAGGTCATGTCCCTAAAGACTGTGTATGACTATATATGTGACACATACACAGTATTAAGGTCAATTGCATTAATGTGGACACATCCAGGCATGTGCCGATAGGTAAAGACACCAGTACAGGCAAACAGACATGCCCACGTCAAGACAACATCCACATGGAGTATGAGCAATGTCATCACATGATATCACCAGTGAGTGTCAAATGTGTGTGACTTAAACATGCCAGTGGCGTTAGTGTCATGTAGATTTGCAAAGACTTATTTGTAATGTTAAGAAATGTGATACACATGTATGTTCAGCTGTACTTCTGTACTTCTCTGTGAGTTACTGTGACCTGTCTCCATCATTATATCTTCCAGGTATGCTGCGTGGCAGGCTGCCAGCATACACTCGCTTGGAGGATGAGGTCCTTATCCCATACATCCTCGAAAACCATTTAACACTCTTCAGCCATGTGCCACAGGATGCGCAGCAGTGGAATGCCCTGTGGGAGGAACTCCGCAGGAGGGTAAATGATGTTGGCGGTCACAATTGTACCAATCAGCAGGTGCGCCGACACTGCACTGACCTCATAAGAAGGGCAAAATGGCATGTTAATGCAATCTCCAGGGAACAAGGTGCAACATGTGGGGGGGCCACTCACCCAGCCTCCACTCACACGTACTGAGGAGCTACTGGCCAACCTGGGGAGACCTGCAGACCTCCATCCACAAGCTTTAGCTGGCATTGCGGAGGTGGGTGTCTCTCAACCACCATGCCTGGAGTTGCCTGGTAAGTCAGTACTGCACATATAACACAACTATATTTCATATAGTTACATGTATTACTGTACAATATGTAATGTAACATCATATGCAAGGCATGTGTGCACACATGCCACATATTATAGTCTGCTACTTAAGTATGCACAGATGTGCATACTCCATAGTATAGTGTATTGTACTGGCTTATGTGCTAACACGGACATTGCACCCTGTAGCTATCACACAGGTGTGGATAATGATCTTACTGCTGTGACACTCCTGTTTTGGTACCTCTGGCATTTTGCAGCGACAGCAACCTGTGTCAAGTGAGATTGTTATTATTTACCAGGCTTGATAATGCAAAGATCATATTAATTGCATGCTATCTGCCATAACACACGTACACATAATGTATGGTGGTCCTGTTAATAGACACTGGTCAGACCTGCAATGCATCACAGTGGTTACCCATGTGAAACAATTGAAGACTATATGTAACACCTACACTAAACTTTTCAAACTGTCATTGCCAGATGTGTGGACAACTGTGAATAAAATGGTGGAGGGACAGGTACTACAGATCAACATTACACATGTTGGGAATACAAACAGTATTGTACAGAGAGCATATGTGTGCACACACTCTAAATGTGTTGGAGCCGAATTATGACCAGCCCACAGGATACACCCTTGTGGATTATACCCTTGCTATGAATGTCACAGAATGTCATGTGCTATCTGACATGTCCATGACATGTAGTGAGCTGACTACAACACTGCTTAACTATCCTGCAAAACATGATATCTCACATGCCATACATACCACCCTTTGTCTGCATAACCCTGTCCTCAGTGGAGCATATGACATCTATGGGTGTATGTCATATGGGATAACACTGACATGCAAAATAGATGGCCATCACAACCATTGGACAGAACATGTGTACACATGGCCATTGAGGATGGCCAGAGACATGAAGCAACATACACAGTAGAAGTGATGTACATGTGTGTACACCCTGTTGTACATTGGCTCGACACAATACAACTATGGCCTTTGTGTAATGGTGATATTGCAGATGTGAAACACTAAACATCATACAGGCCTGTGCACAGCTTGTGTAGGCATAACATGAAACCACCATATAACATGTCTTGAACATCTTGAGTGTGTCACGACATGAAAGCATTCACCTATACAGTATCCAAATACATACATGTGTTGCACAACATACACATACAACCACATCAGGCCACAGATACAGTGCATTCACCTTGCTGGTGTCAGACATCACTGTCATGCCTGCTCCTCATGTGTGTGAGGTACACAGATGGCAAGTGGGACATAGAGTACTGCTAAGTTAGCCATGTGTGGGCATAGTTGCCAGGCATCAGTAATATGGTTGCAGATGTGCAGGGGTGTAATCTGTATACCCTTCTGTGACCTGTGTCACACATTCCACATTAGGGTTTAGTGTGTATACACCTCAGTGACGTGGGTCACATTCCACATTAGATATGTATTGTATGTGAACACATTCATGGCTATGAACTGTGTCAGTAACTCACACTGTATAGCAATAGTGAAGCCACATGATGCCCTGCAATGGCTATGCACATCAACTCAATGTGCAGTATGTCACTGCATATTTGTAGGGCAGACAGACAACATTGCATCAGCTGAAGGCCCATGTTAGTATAACACGTATAAAAAGAGAAATGGCTTCAGGTAAAACCCAGGTGCACAAAACCAGAACTATATATAACCAAAAATACACTGAGGTACCACACAATAGCGTCTTTATTACACAAAAAATAAGAACAGTGGTGAGCGCTTTCGCAAAACTAATTGCTTCATCAGACAAGAAAACAAAACACTCCATTGCTTATATACAGATGGAACCATTGACTCAATCACTGATGTCATAGGTCAATGAAGGCATTAAAGCTATATAGAACTTATAAATGTATAAATGTAGAAAAGGCTACATATAGAGAAAACTGCATATAAAAGACACATATAAAATACTGCATGTAAATGCATATAAAAACTGCATACAAAATCTATATACAAAACTGTTGGTAAAAGACCTAAGTAATGTGCATAGATATAAACTCCATAAATACTATAGCTATGAAAAAATAAAAGGATAAAAATAGTCATAAAATCTATCTACAATATGTATGTATAACTAAAATGAGTCTATGTCTCTAAAATATGAATAAATATAAATAAAGTGTAATGGGTGTATGAGGTGCCTAAAATTAAACATGTTTGAGGCGTCTTGCTTTCAAGAAAGGAACCAAGGAAGTAGAGCCATTAAGGCCTGGATATTTATCTGCATTCAATTTAATGATCCATCTCTGTTCACAGCTTTGAGTAAAATTTTCTATATCCCCTCCTCTAATGTTTTTGTGTATGCGCTGTAGCACAAAAAACTTTAAAGAATGTGAATTATCTGTATTAATAATATGCTGGGCGAGTGCATTAGTGGGTTTCTTATTTTTGACATCACAAAGATGTTCTAGAATTCTGTCTTTAAGAAATCTATTTGTTTTACCTACATAAAACACCGGACATTTCTGACAAAAACAATAATAGACAACATCAGTGCTCTTGCAATCAGCATAAGTATTAAGCTGTAACTGAAAATGCTTGGTGGGGTGGACATAGGTATTTATACTGTAAATATAGGAGCAGGCACTGCATGACCTGCAAGGAAAAGTGCCCTGAGATGAAGAAGGGATGGCTTTCTTAGGCACATCCTTGTTACATAACTGCTTCTTGAGTGACATATTGTTCTTGAAATTGAATAGTGGATCTTTACAGGTAATAACCTGCAACTGTGGTAACTCTTGCAATAGGTGCCAACGTTTCTTAATTATGTCAACATATTGGTTGATGTCACTCGCAAACTGTAACACTACTCTAAATTCATTATGTGGCCTAGAGTTTATGTTAGATGGATTATTACATGGAACTACCTCGTTGTTGTTAAAATAAGGTCTACATTTAGTTGATCTCATATGCCATGCATCAGATATAGTTTTATCAATTTCATCAGGTTGGTATCCTCTAGCTATAAACTCAAATTTTAAATTATTTAATGCTAGTAATGCATCCTCATCATCATCATGTAATCTTAATGTCCTATAAACTTGCCCTTTTAATACATTTCTCGGGATGTGCCTGGGATGCATACTAGTTTTATGTAGGTATGTGTTCTTTCTGGTTGGTTTGTGGAAGATGCTACTCTTGAAGCAGTTAAATTCAGCTTTAGCTAGATGTACATCAAGAAAAATCAATCTCAGCTGCATGGTATGTGAATTTTAAAAAGTCAGTGGTGGTATGCAGATAATCAACAAAGGATGCAAAATCTAAACCATTGCCATTCCATAAAATAAAAACATCATCCACAAAACGTACATACCATAACACTTGATGTAAGAAAGGATTCAAACCGGAAAGTATATGTGTTTCTTCCCAGCAGACTATAGCAAGGTTGGCGTAGCTATTTGCACAAGGAGTGCCCATAGCCACGCCAACCTGTTGCAGGAAAAATTTCTCTTCAAACATAACAACATTATTCTCTAATATAATTTCTAAGAGACTGCATATAAGTTGTATCTTACTATTTGAAAAACATCTATTTGTTGACAGGAAATTTCTAACCATTTCAATACCCCAAGTATTAGGGATACTGGTAAATAATGACTCAATGTCCATTGTAACAAATACAAAATCAGTGTCATTGGTAATAGTGTCCATCCTGTTATGTAACCTTTCAAGGAACATTTTAGTATCTCTTAGAATGGTATGACAATTCTCTAATAATCCATGTATTGTACCTTCAACAAAGATGGATAAGGGCTCGGTGCACCACCCAGCCCCTGACACTATGGGACGCATTGGTGGTGAGGCCAGGTCTTTATGTACCTTAGGTAAACCATAAATTCTAGGTATAGTGGGTTTGAGAACATTAAAATACTTAAATAATGGTTCGTCTATCAATCCAGTAATAAGAAGATCAAACATAAGAAATGACACTTTATCAATAATAGCATTGACCATAATTTTAGAGACTGATTTATAAGTTTCATTATTGAGTAAAAGTTTATACATTTGTTGTAGATACAATTGTTTATCTAATAAAACAATACCTCCTCCTTTATCAGCCTATTTAATAACTGACTGCAAATTCTTTAACTCTTGTAAGGCTCGTTGTTCGTTAGGAGTGAGATTACTAAAGTAATAGTCACTAGAATCATGCTCACCTATGTCCCTGAAAGATAATTCACAGATATCTAAAAACTTTTTGAACACCTGGTGGGGTATTCGGGATAAAAGTACTAGGCTGCCTGTATATATTAGTCCTTGTTCCTGACTCATTAGGAAACATAGATTTCAATGATAAATTTCTGCCTAATAGCTTTAAGTCTTTAATCATTTCTGTTACATTGGCTTTTTTTGCTGGTATAAAGGACAAACCTTTGTTTAATAAATTAATTTGGTCAGTATTAAGTTCAAAAAAAGAAATGTTTATGACCAAACCTGTATCTAAGTTCTTCTCCTTTTGGGTGTTTGGCCTGCTCCCTCTTGCTGTTTCAGCCTGGCTGGCTGTCCTCTGTATTGCTGGTTCTTTGTAAAAGTCTTGTAGGGCAAAGCTGCTTTCAGAGAGAAATCTCCTTTCTTCAAAGAGTCTAAAAAAACGCTGTCAGTATTTTTTCCTGCTTGTCTCTCAGCACTGGCTGTTATAGAAGGATTTAATGGGACTAGCAATGTAGTTGAGGGTGCTGTAGAACAACTTCTCTTAGGAACAGCCCGTTTCAGTTGAAATAACCTTAGAACCATTTGGTTTATTAGTCAGAGTAGGAGAGATAGGCATAAAAGTGCCAGCGTTATGAACTCTTATTGTATCAGCAACTTCTGTAGCTGAAAAACCAGAAGTGCTGTTTTTAGCAGTTTCCTGTTGGGCGTGTTCATAGGTTGGTACTATGCTATCAGCCCTAGGGCCTATACAAGCCTAGCCATAACAATTCCCTGGCTATTTCTTCCCACATTATTTACTTTCCTGGACCCCTGTCTAGCAGGGCGACTGACATGATCCCTGGGGTGAATTTCCTCTCTCCCATCCAATCGTCAAGGTTCCTCTTGAAGATGTCCAAAGAGGCTTGACATGTATGGGCAATCTATTCCAGAGTCTGGGGAGTCTCTGGGTCAGGAACCTATCCCTCCAGCATGTTTTGTTTATTGTGATGACAAGGTTTAGATCCCTGGAGTGTGTAGCTCTGAGGGATTGGGATTTCTTTAAGTGTAGCATGTCCAACAGCTCTGGGTTTGACATGGCCTTGTATGTTAAGCAGAGATCACCTCTGAGTAGACGATATGCGACAGAGTATAGCTGGAGTTTTTTAAGGTGGTCAGCGTAGGGCATCTGCTTTTGGCCTGTGATTTTTTTAGTGAGGTATTTCTGAGGCCTTTCCAGTTGTTGCAGATGTCTTGAGAGGTACATACCAAATGGGGTGTTGTATTCTACTATGGGTCTAATGAGGGATGAGTACAGTGGGACAATGACCTCCTTTTTTCTGGATGAAAAGCCCTTCGTGATGAGGTGTGCCACATAGAAGGATTTCCTGACTGTTGTGGCGATGTGGTTATCGAAGGTGAGACCACTGGCCACCTGTGTCCCTAAGTCTCTTATCACACTTTCTGTGTTTAGTGTACTGCCACCTATATGGTAATTCATGGATACATGTTTTTTCCCAAAGGGATAACAATACATTTCTTGGCATTGAGCTTGAGCCCATGGCTCTGGCACCAAGCATCTGTTTCTGTAAGGCCCTTTGTAGAGTATCCACATCATTTGGGATTCAATAATGGCTCCCAGTTTGCAGTCATCTGCAAACTTTGTTAGCCAGAGTCCCTTAGTGTTGACCTGTACTTCAGAGAAGTAGATGCCAAACAAGAGTGGCCCCAGGACTGAACCCTGAGGTACTCCACTTGTCACTTGTCTGGAGCTGGATTTGGAGTTGGCTACTTTTACAGTGTGGGTTCTATCAGTAAGCCATTTAGCAACCCATTGGGTGACATAGGGATTAATGCCCAACTTTGTAAGTTTATCTATGATTCCAGAGTGGGGGATGGTGTCAAATGCCTTGGCAAGGTCTAGATAGGCTGTGTGGACCACCTTACCCTTGTCCATGGCTCTGGAGACTGATTCAAAGAAGTCAATCAGGTTCAGGAGACAAGATCGGCCCTTCACAAGCCCAAACTGGGTGGGGTCCAGTGTCTGAAGGTTGCCAATGTCTTTGTTTATACGTTCCATGATAATACGCTCCATGGCATTGCAGATAAGGCTTGTCAGACTGATGGGACAGTAGTTTCCGGGATCCAAGGTGGATCCCCCCTTGTGGATTGGGATAACTGTAGCTCTGCGCCACTCAGTGGGCACGAAACCTGAGGTGAGGCTATGATTAAACATGACACTTAGGTGAGGTGCCAGTTCATATTGTAGTTCATGTAGTACACAGCCTGGGATGTCATCTGGTCCCATGGATGCTGTATTCTTGGCTTTAGAGAGTGCGTTTTGTACCTGTGTGGCCATTATTACTGGAATTTGGCAATCTTCCGGTATTGAGATGGGCCATTTAGGGGTGAGAGGGGTTGAAGTTGGCACTGAATCGATCTGCGAGGATATTGGCAATATCCTTCGGATCAGTATATTTAATGCCATTCTGTTTTAGCTCAGAGCAGATCTGAGCATTGCCATTTAGATTCTTGACATAGTTATAGAATGCTTTGTGGTTGTCTTTGGAATCTTTGGCAATTTTATTTTCGTAACTAGCTTTGGAGGATTTTATGAGGCATCTCAGTTTCTTACTGAGGCTAGTAAGGGAGTTTTTGCCTCCTGGGTTTTTCCTCTTTTCTGAAAATGTTTCTTCTTTTTGTGGAAAAGTTTGTTTATGGCGGGGCACCACCAGATTGGCTTCCTTTTTGGATGAGAGCATTTTGGTTCTATTTGGGATGGCCCGATTCATGCATGAGTGGATGTGCTCGTACAGTGCCTTAGTGTAGGATTCAGCAGTTGAACTTTCAGTTCCCATCTGCATGGGTGTCATGAAGTTTGTCACTTCTGACTTGAGTAGCATGAAGTTGGCTTTCGAGAAGTTTTTATGGTGCTTTCTTTACTGGGGGGTGGGGGTGGGATGTGGATGTTAAGAGTGATTAGCTTATGGTCAGACCTGACTAACGAGGGGGTGACCATAGGTATGGAGCATTGATTTCCCATGTTGGTAATGACCAGGTCTAGGATATTGGAGCGCCTGGTGGGACTATGGATTAGTTGATCCAGGGCGTTGGAATTTATGAATTCCAAGAACCGTTGCACAAAGGTGTTGGGACATGAGTAGTTTTCCCAGTTAATGGCAGGGTAGTTAAAATCACCCAGTATTAGGGTGTTTGGTTCTATCTTAATATTTTCCAGTATGTTTAGAAAGGTGTAGTGAGAATCTTGGGGTATGGTGGGGGATCTGTAGCAAGCTACAATTTGGATTGCAGTCTTACCTAGTGTTAGTTGCACTTGGAGAATTTCAGACACATTGTGTTGGCCAACTAGCCTGGTGGTGTGAATATCCTTGGTGAATATTGACACTCCTCCACCTTTAGTGTTTCGGTCCTGTTTTGGTGGCTGAAAAGTGTAGTAAGAGTTGTAGCCTGGTATTGCAGGGGTGCTCTCTGGAGCCTTGAACCAGGTCTCAGTTACTGCACAGATATCGATGTTCTCCATTTTTAGGTGTGCCTCGAGAGAGTGCATTTTGAGGCTTAGACTTCTAGCATTGAGTAGCATTACCTTCAGATTTTGCATGCTTGTACCTGTTATGGTGGTGGTTTTGTCCTTTGAAGTTTGCCTAAAAAAGGCACTATAGGGGTGGCAAGAGCCTTAGCCAGTAACCTGAATCCCAGGGGCAACAGGTGCAGACCGTTCATTTGAACGAGTAGAATGTTCAGTTAAAGAAACAGTGTGCATATTTCTAGCCACATTAGAAACTGCAGTTTGTCTATTTACCTGTTCCTTTGGCCACGAAAATACATTATTGGCTGCAAAGTCCCGTTTATCCCTGTTCAGTTTGGATAACTTTGTTGCTTGTAATTTTTTCTCATATATTAGAATGTTTTCTTGTAGTTCATTCATTTTAAGAAAAGTAAAATCATTGGAGAAATTTTCATTAATTCTTGATTCCAAAGCAATTATTTCAGTCTTAATTTCAAGTTCTAAGGGAGAAAAAAATTCAAGCAGTAATTCCATGTACTTAGCACTGAATTGTAGGTTCAGTTCCTGTCATTTACGTAAAAGGACCGGATAGGTATTTCCATAGGTAGGCATATTTAGCACTCTCAGGCCTCGGGGGATGATTTTGGATTCCAGGGAGGCTTGCAGGTGCATGCGCTGCCATTGCAGTCTCTTGTATTTATACATAAGATTCTCTAAGTTCTTGTAATGTGAAAAAAATTCCGGTAGATTTTGAGTGCCATTTGCATCCTGTTGAAAAGCCTGTGAGTCCACATTTAAAAGCGGATTAATTGGTACTTCCAGGATCCTCAGAAAATATTGGTGATGACCATCAAGGGGTAACTCAGCAGGTATATCCTCCATCGATGCGTGTGTCCTTGTGCCGAATAAAAGAAAATAAATATGTATAAAAAGAGAAACGGCTTCAGGTAAAACCCAGGTCCACAATACCAGAACTATATATAACCAAAAATACACCGAGGTACCACACAATAGCGTCTTTATTACACAAAAAATAAGAACAGTGGTGAGCGCTTTTGCAAAACTAATTGCTTCATCAGACAAGAAAATAAAAGACTCCATTGCTTATATACAGATGGAACCATTGACTCAATAACTAGGCAGAAATTTATCATGGACATTTCAATGGACATTGAGTCATTATTTACCAGTATCCCTAATACTTGGGGTATTGAAATGGTTAGAAATGTCCTGTCAACAAATAGATGTTTTTCAAATAGTAAGATACAACTTATATGCAGTTTCTTAGAAATTATATTAGAGAATAATGTTGTTATGTTTGAAGAACAGGTAGCTTACATCCTTCTAATTTGGGAACTGCTGATTGAGAGCGCAGTGTCTGTTATTCCTAAAGTGTATTAGTTCTGGTTTATGCACTTGGGCTTCAGGCCAGTTATTTTACATTAAGAATGTTCGTGGTCTGCACTCTTGTGGGAGGAGAGGCTGGACTCTGCCCTTCTGAGCTGGGAATTTCTGGTTAAAGGTTTATAGTGCCTGCATATTTGAACTGTTTCTTACTGAAATTGGTACACCTTGTTTGCTGTAGCATAGACTAGATCCAGGCCTGCTGAATCTAGCTTTGTTTGCATGCTTGTTGTTTGTTTGCTTGTTATTTCCCTGGAACACTAATTCCACCTAAAACGCGGCTTCTCAGCACTTCTGTGGATCCCTAGTGATATTTGCATTGCTTACTGTACTTATTTCCTTGTTTCACTTGAAAGAAAGTTACTGTTTGTTGTTTTTGCATTTAAGTTACCTGTAACACATTGCACTTAAGTTACTTGGCACTTGCTCACTAAAGCAATTATATAAGTCAGCACTAAAAATTAAAAGCACTACACCCTCACTCCCCATTGGCCCTTGTTTTCAATTATAAAGGAATTCCCAATATTATTCTAGCATGTCCAAAGGTCAGTTGTCAATCTCCTCACCGGTCCAGCTGGTGAACCTGGGAATCTTGAGGCAATGTTACAACTGCCTCATGTACACAGACAACCCTCTCCTCCTCCCAACAAATTCCAACACATGTGAGAGATGCAACCATATAGCCAAACTGGAGGCTAAGCTCTCTCAACTCAGTACTGGCATAACCAGTCAGGAGGAGAAGGAATCCACACTCACTACAATTCCAGTCTCACATAGACCTACAACGACAGCAAACCAAACACATAATCACACAAAACATACTCAGAGGCTCTAAATAAAGATCTGCCTAAGCAGCAGAGACCTCCAAAGCAGACACCCAAACAACCGCTACCCCAAAACAAAACACATGCAACACATATCTCACAAAGCCAGTGTGCCGAACAGTCACAGCCCTTAAGGCTAAACAACACACCTGATACACTTGTAATAGGTGACTCTATCATCAGGCACACTGACGTCCTGCTCACCAGGCTGAACAAGGAGAAGGTCATGGTGAGCAGCCTGTCGGGCGCTAGGATCCGCCACATAACACAAGCACTCAGGTCACTCCAAGGCAAGTACAAATATGACTCAGTCATTGTCCATGCTGGTGTGAATGACCTGAGATGTACCTCCCTGGACTACATGAAAAGAGACATAGAGGAGCTCTCTGAGCATATAGCCCAGGCCGGTATGACCCTGACCTTGAGTAACATCTTACCCTCACCAAGAATGATGCCACAATATGAAGACAAGATGATCAATTTCAACAATTGGGTAAGTACTGGTGTCATTCAAAGGGGATCCAATGCCTGTTAGCCTGGGATGATATGCTCGACAAGCCACGATGCTTCGCTAGGGACGGCTTGCACCTGTCACCCCTGGGCTTTCGAATATTGGCAAAGGCTCTTGCTATCCCCATAGTGAATTTTTTAGGCAAGTCTCAAAAGACAAACCCACCTCCATAGGTATCACAAGGGATAAGAAACTAAGAGTAATGCTACTCAACGCCAGAAGTCTAAACCTCAAGATGCATGCACTTGAAACTCTCCTTAGCATGGAGAACATCGATATCTATGCAGTAACAGAAACCTGGTTCAGGGCTCCCGAGAGCACCCCAGCACTACCAGGTTATACCTCATACCATGCTTTTTGGCCCCCAAACTTGGACCGAACCACAAAAGGAGGGGGAGTATCGATATTCATCAAAGATACCCACACCTCCAGGTTGGTGGCAAAGCACGAAGCATCAGAGACTATCCATGTGCAACTAACAGTGGGTAAAACTGCCTTCCAGTTTATAGCCTGCTACAGACCACCCTCCCAAACCCAGGAACACCACTCGGCCTTCCTGAGAACACTGGAAAATATGAAGGTCTCTCCAAACACCATTATATTGGGTGACTTCAACTACCCAAACATAGACTGGGAGTATTACTCTAGCTCCAACACCCTAGCCCAAAGGTTCCTAGAATTCATAAACTCAAATGCTATGGAACAACTTGTTACCACTCCCACAAGAGGGGAAAACATACTGGACCTGATCATCATCAACATGGGGACTCTATACTCCAGACCAGAAGTGTATCCCTCACTGGTAAGATCAGACCATAAACTGATCTCACTGGATATTCACATCCCAACCCCACCTCCTGCCCAGAAAACCACAGTGAAAAACTTCTCTAAAGCAAATTTCACACTCCTCAAAACCGAGGTGGAATCCTTCAAAGCCCCCGGGCCTGTGGAAAATACGGCCCAGACCGCAGAATCATTTAAAAATGCATTCTATGAACGCCTTCAGGAATGCATGGATCATGCAATCCCAAATAAAACCAAGACCCAATCCTCCAAAGGCAGATTTCCTGTCTGGTGGACCCCAGCCATAAACAAACTATACAATGGAAGGAGGAAGCTACTACATGATAGAGCAAAATCCCAAAAAGGGAAGGCATCTCTGATCAGTATTAGCAAAAAACTAAGGGCACTCATAAAATCGTCTAAGGCCAGCTTCGAGAGAAAAATTGCACAGGACACTAAGGATAATCACAAGGCTTTCTTCAGTTATGTTAGGAACCTGGGTGGGAATTCCCAGATATGCTCAGAATTAGTCCAAAATAACATAAAATACACCGAACCAACAGACATTGCCAACATCCTAGCTGACAGGTTCAGCGCAAACTTCTCCCCCCCCTCCCCACCAAAAGGGCAAATATTTATCCAGCAGAGTGCTGCCCCCCCCTGACATCTCAGATGCTCAGGTAAGAGCCGCCCTCTCCAAAGCAAAAAACACAGCATCAATGGGACCAGACGGTGTCCTGGGCTGCGTCCTACATGAACTCCAAGAAGAGCTAAACCCAAACATAAGACTACTGTTCAATCTCAGCCTTACTACAGGATATGTACCCAAAGAGTGGCGTACATCAACAGTGGTCCCTCTCCACAAAGCTGGTGCCTCAATGAACCCTGGAAACTATCGCCCCATAAGCCTGACTAGCTTGGTCTGCAAAGCTATGGAAAGGATCATCATAGACCTCATAAATAAAGATATTGGGGACCTACAGACACTGGATCCTACCCAGTTCGGCTTTGTTAAGGGCAGATCCTGCCTCTTAAACCTGGTCGACTTCTTTGAAACAGTCAGCAAGGCCATTGACAAAGGGAAGGTGGTCCACACAGCCTACCTGGACCTCGCAAAAGCCTTTGATACAATACCCCACTCGGGCATTATAGATAAGCTCACCAGCTTAAATATAAACCCCTATGTCACTAGATGGATTGCAAACTGGCTCAAGGACAGAACCCACATGGTTAGAATTGCTGGAGCCATGTCAGACTCCAAACCAGTTACAAGTGGCATCCCACAAGGCTCAGTCCTGGGACCTCTCTTGTTCGGTATATATTTCTCGGAGGTACAGGCCAACACAGAAGGACTGTGGCTGACCAAGTTCACAGATGACTGCAAACTGGGCACCATAATCGACTCTCCAGCCGACACAAGCTTTCTCCAAAAAGGCCTCATAGAAACAGACAACTGGTGCCAGAGCCATGGTCTCAAGCTAAACGCCAAAAAGTGCATAGTCATCCCCTTTGGCAAAAACAAAGTGCCCACAAATTACCACATAGGTGGTAATCCATTAAGTACCGAAGAAGAAATTAGGGACCCAAGTTGATAGCAATCTCTCATTTGACAACCACGTGGCCAAAATGGTTAGAAAAACATTTTATATAGCCCACCTAATCATGAAGGGATTCACATCTAGATTAGGGGAGGTCATCGTGCCTCTTTACTCATCCCTCATCAGGCCCATAATCGAGTACAATGCCCCTTTTGGGATGTACTTTACCAAACACCTGCAGCAACTGGAAAGACCCCAAAAGTACCTCACCAAGAGGATCAAAGGGCTCAAACAGATGCCATATGCTGCCCAGTTAAAGAAACTCCAGCTCTACTCAGTGGCATACCGCCTGCTCAGAGGCGACCTGTGCCTGACGTATAAAGCCATGTCCAACCCGGAATTAAGGGACATGCTGCACCTCAAAAAATCCAAATCCCATCGAGCTACACGCTCGAGAGACTTGAACCTCAGCACTGAAATAAATAGGACATGCTGGAGGGACAGATTCATAACCCAGAGGCTCCCTTCACTCTGGAATAAAATGCCAGTCCAGGTTAGGCAGAGTCCCTCATTGACGCTCTTCAAGAGGAATCTTGATGAGTGGATGGGAGATCATAGGTTTACCCCGGGTATCACTTCTGTGTCACTGTTAGACAGAGGCACAGTATACTAACCTCGAAAAAGGGCATAGCAAAATTTATTTAAAATGGGTGGCGAAAGCCAAACATACTCTGGCTAGGCTTATAAATGCCCTACGGCAGATAGTCTAGCGTGAACCTATGAACCTATGAACCTATGAAGAGAATTTTTTCCTGCAACATGTTGGCGTGGCTATGAGCACTCCTTGTGCAAATAGCTACGCCAACCTTGCACTAGTCTGCTGGGAAGAAACACATATACTTTCCAGTTTGAATCCTTTCTTACATCAAGTGTTATGGTATGCACGTTTTGTGGATGATGTTTTTATTTTATGGAATGGCAATGGTTTAGATTTTGCATCCTTTGTTGATTACCTGCATACCACCACTGACTTTTTAAAATTCACATACCGGCTATCTGCAGCTGAGATTGATTTTCTTGATGTACATCTAGCTAAAGCTGAATTTAACTGCTTCAAGAGTAGCATCTTCCACAAACCAACCAGAAAGAACACATACCTACATAAAACTAGTATGCCTCCCAGGCACATCCCGAGAAATGTATTAAAAGGGCAAGTTTATAGGACATTAAGATTACATGATGATGATGAGGATGCATTACTAGCATTAAATAATTTAAAATTTGAGTTTATAGCTAGAGGATACCAACCTGATGAAATTAATAAAACTATATCTGATGCATGGCATATGAGATCAACTAAATGTAGACCTTATTTTAACAACAACGGGGTAGTTCCATGTAATAATCCATCTAACATAAACTCTAGGCCACATAATGAATTTAGAATAGTGTTACAGTTTGCGAGTGACGTCAACCAATATGTTGACGTAATTAAGAAACATTGGCACCTATTACAAGAGGTACCACAGTTGCAGGTTATTACCTGTAATGATCCACTATTCAGTTTCAAGAACAATATGTCACTCAAGAAGCAGTTATGTAACAAGGATGTGCCTAAGAAAGCCATCCCTTCTTCACGTCAGGGCACTTTTCCTTGCAGGTCATGCAGTGCCTGCCCCTATATTTACAGTATAAATACCTATGTCCACCCCACCAAGCATTTTCAGTTACAGCTTAATACTTATGCTGATTGCAAGAGCACTGATGTTGTCTATTATTGTTTTTGTCAGAAATGCCCGGTGTTTTATGTAGGTAAAACAAATAGATTTCTTAAAGGCAGAATTCTAGAACATCTTTGTGATGTCAAAAATAAGAAACCCACTAATGCACTCGCCCAGCATATTATTAATACAGATAATTCACATTCTTTAAAGTTTTTTGTGCTACAGCGCATACACAAAAACATTAGAGGAGGGGATATAGAAAATTTTACTGAAAGCTGTGAACAGAGATGGATCATTAAATTGAATGCAGATAAATATCCAGGCCTTAATGGCTCTTCTTCCTTGGTTCCTTTCTTGAAAGCAAGACGCCTCAAACATGTTTAATTTTAGGCACCTCATACACCCATTACACTTTATTTATATTTATTCATATTTTAGAGAAATAGACTACTTTTAGTTATACGTACACATTTTAGATAGATTTTATGACTATTTTTATCCTTTTATTTTTCATAGCTACAGTATTTATGGAGTTTATATCTATGCACATTACTTAGGTCTTTTACCAACAGTTTTGTATATAGTTTTTGTATGCAGTTTTTATATGCATTTACATGCAGTATTTTATATGTGTCTTTTATATGCAGTTTTCTCTATATGTAGCCTTTTCTACATTTATACATTTATAAGTTCTATATAGCTTTAATGCCTTAATTGACCTATGACATCAGGGATTGAGTCAATGGTTCCATCTGTATATAAGCAACGGAGTGTTTTATTTTCTTGTCTGATGAAGCAATTAGTTTTGTGAAAGCGCTCACCACTGTTCTTATTTTTTGTGTAATAAAGACACTATTGTGTGGTACCTTGGTGTATTTTTAGTATAACATGTCCCTGCATTGGGACACCATTACTGTACTGTAGATTGGAAAGGACACCATTGTGTTACACATGTATGCATGTATTCAACACATCAGCAGAAGACATGTCATACTACATGTGATTGGCAAGGTCATACGCCACACATCAGGCCGGTGTACTGTAAACCTGAGCTGGTCTGTGGCACCATTGCAAAGTAGGGACAGCCATGTCAAACATGTGTGTACAGCCACATGCACAATGTCAGGGGTAGGCGGAATAATGTTGAACAGACATGCACTGCTTTGGGGGTGATATGCAAGCTAGGGCTCAGGCAAACATAGTATTCAGTTGACATACCCTTCTGCTCATGTCCCCACACATGGGGGTATTGGCCAACACAAAGCATCAGTGGCAGATGTATAAAGGTCAGCGATAGTCTGTTAACATGCGGTGTATGTTGCACACACCATGGTAGTGCGGTGCAATGGTGCATAGTGCATGCATTGTGTTGCAGGTATGGGGTATAAGCTGCTAACACAAATGGTGCAATACAGGTATGTATGCTAACCACTACTATAATTGTGTAAGGTGCATGCCATCTGCTATAAGACATACATGCTGTTGTGTGCAAGTCAGGGATGTATGATATCTGCCACTATAATTGTCTAAGCTGAATGTCATTTGCCATATCACCTGCATGTTGCATGCTGTTGGGTGCCATAGCATGTGTCTGTGTGTCTGTGTTGTATAACATGTAATGTACAGTTCTTGTCTACCCCTCACAGGTGCTGATGTAGGTGTGTTGCCCTCCTGCAGTCCACCTGATTTTAGTGTCCCCACAGACTCGAGCAGTGATGATGAAATTATGATTGAGGCACAGGCAGGGTTGTAAGGGGCTGAATCTTTGCCATTGGTTGCCATTCCACCTGTATCCCCCTCATCCTTGCATACAGTTCCCCTGCCTACACATACCCCAATACCACTGGCCATAGAGGAAGGACAGTTGGCGGGTGGTAGCATGGAACAGGGAAGTGTGGAGACTATGGAAGGTGTGCCTGTACACCATGATCCCAGTCAACTGACTGGTGATGTCCCACATGGCATGTGCCCACTGCTGCTCGTAGGAGGACCACTGGCCAACATGCCCCTGTGAGATAAAGCACATCAGCTGGAGTCACCAGATGCATGTTTCAGGCTGTACTGGAGGCACAGGCATGTGCTGAATGGCACAACAGAGAAGGTCTGAGGCTTCAGAAGTCTGCTGTCCATTCATTAACTGACAACATCCAGGCAATTGCAAATGCTCACCATCATCTTGCAGATGTTTTGGATAGATGATTGGGTGACATGGTGGGAGTCCTTGACAGTGGCATGTCAATCCTCGAGCGTGGAATGTCTGTGCTGGAACATCTGGTGGGAGTGAGGCATCGGGCACGTGGACGTTGGTCAGCTACATCACCTGTTGAAGGTCTACGGGAATATGCTACTGCACATGCCCGCTCCCATAGTGGCAGTAGCAGCAGCAGTGCAGCTGGTGTTGTGCAGTCCACACCAGGGCACAGCAGGCCATATGCACATGGTCTTGGATGGTCCCAACAGGGACACGGTTCCAGTGGATATGTGTCATCAGACAGTACTCAATCTGGACCTCTGCCTGGCAGTGCCCATGCAACCTCTGGCAGGTGCAGGTCACATGGCCATGGCTTGACACCGTGAACTGTGAAACCTGCCTTGTACAGTTTGCAGCTATCAATAATACCCCTGTGTAGGCCAGCCACATGCCAGACCTGTGTGCATGCATACACACACACCAGAAGCAAATGTAGGGCACCTCAACACACACACGCTTAACATCCACACAAGCCTAATGATATCACAGGCCCTAACACACACACACGATGTCATCCAATGGCACAGCCTGAGCCTCTGGCAAACATTATCACCCTGTGCGTATGATGATGCCTGTGCTGCATCCCTGTCATCCACACCATCGATGCAAGGACATGCTCATATGGTCTGATGCACAGGGTGAACATACTAGGTAGACAATTGCAGAATAATATTGTTGAGTAGTGTTGACAGGCAGCAGACATACCATGTATTACAGTTTTAGAATGCATTTTGTATGTTTGACAGTATGCATCATGTGTAACAACATTAACAGCATGTTGATCTTGATGTTCTGCCTTCCTCTTTCAGGTGTAATTGCATGTGCCAGGGGATGTCAGTGTTTGCGGTTAGTGTCCCATATGTACATGTTGACTACTCACAGGTCCATTTGACAATACCTGCATGTGCTTTATAGCTTCCACATCACAGTTATAATATCCCATGTTTCAATTATGTTTACTGTTCTAATGATCCAAGAGCATGATAGCTGTGTAGTAAGCTACTGTGTTCAGAGCCATCACATCCATAGTGGATGACATCACAGGTATAGTTACCTAGAGTGGGGAGGAGGTAAAAGAGTGGTATAGCGGATGACAAGGGTAAAGGCCAGTGGAAATAGTGGTGTCTCATTGGGAAGCAGTAATACCCACTGCCATGACAGGATGCAAACACAGACACAACCACACACTCAGGGATTCACAGACACAGTAACACACACTCTGACACACACACACGGTTGCCAGTGTTGTGATGAAAACCTCTGCCTATGTGCAAATCATCATTATAGTACTACACAATTACAAGGCATGCCACAGAGATTACACATGTACATGTAGTCAGAATGGCCTAAGATCAAGGACATCGACAGGGATACTACAGTGCAGTGAGTGTATGTGAGAAGGGGAGTTCATCTCTAGGCTATGTAACAACAAGCCACACCCCAGGGTGTACATGTTAACAGGCGGTTAGAATGCCCATCTAAGATTGATGATATCAACAGGGATACTAGATTGCATTGAGTGGATGGAGGGAGGGGGCATTAACATTTCAGTATGGTAAAGTACAGCCTCACTCCAGGGACCGGACAGCCATACACACACACACACACACACACACACACACACACACACACACACACACACTGTGGCATTCACAAAGATGTACACCTATGTCACACACATACAGACACTTGACATGTGTGAGGTCCAACCACCTGCCTATGCCTTTCTTTCTACACTTCACTCTGTACTGATGTCAACAACAGTGTTCAGGAGAGTGAAAACCATGTGGGATGTATTCCCAACCATATGTGACATATATGGACACACACACACCCACATGTGCCAGTATTGTGAATCAAACACCTGCCTATCTCATGATAGGTATTACAGAGGTACAGCACTATCGCATTTGCTACAAAGCATACTGACTCTTTCCTTTGCCAACTGTGCTGATATATGCACAATATATGCACAGGGAAGGTACTACTGTCAAAGGTGTCAAGAGGTTTGCCTTCAGTGTCACCCTTACTGCATTCTACATTGTCTGTCTTCATTTCAATTAACAAACCCATACCTTAGCAGTTACACAGGTTATTGTAGGAATGGTTGTAACACACATGTGAGCTCTCCTCAGTAATCATTTATCTGCAAAGAAGCCCCACCACTTAGTAGTCATGTCCAAACATCTGTCCATACCTCATGTACAGCTTACTGTACTTTGAGCATATCACCATATACAGTTGGCAATGTTGAGGCTGCATTGCAACAGCATGATGTACTAAGACAACAG
Organism: Protopterus annectens; assembly: GCF_019279795.1. Taxonomy (NCBI): domain Eukaryota; kingdom Metazoa; phylum Chordata; order Ceratodontiformes; family Protopteridae; genus Protopterus; species Protopterus annectens. The sequence goes on from NC_056727.1 coordinate 752,287,678, forward strand.
TCACCTTCAAACATCAGACACTGCAAATGCATGGAATCTAAACAAACATCAATACAAGTGCACATATGCGGTCTACATCAGTAAGTGGACTAGCAGGTCAAGAGGATACATTCCACACCTTCCCCATGCCATGTGTGAAACATAGCTGAGCATTACACCATAATGGATGTTGTATTCATGTACTGGTAGGACACAACCACCTTCACTGAGTAGCCAAGTGTACATATATGACAACAGCACATATCAGCAAGACACACACAGCATTATTCCATGTCATGCTCCTACAAACTGTTACTTGACAGTTCCATGGTGAAGCCAGAGCACTGTAATGGTCAACAGTGAGCACATCATATTTGCCACACACTCATGTTTACTGGAAGAGTGCCAGCAATGTGCTCTGTTAGAGCTAGGCAGTGCACTCATTCAAGCATGTGCGAGGTCTGTGGCTTGTAAAAATCTCACCTCAGCACGTACTGGCTATTGTGGTACTAAGGCTAATGTCCAGATAGCACACATTATGCATGGCTTGCAATTGTTGACATGGGGTATATGTAGGAGCTGTGAGCATACATTGCTGTACATGTCATAGACATATCACCTGTGACTACTCAGAAACATACAGAGCAGAGCTGGATTTCCCTGCTTCTGTCAATACAGGCCTTGTGTAGGTCCTATGATCCTGTTATTTGGGTATGTTTGTAGGCATTGCATTAGGTGGACATGTCTAATGACATGCATGCCACATGGGTTGTTGTATGATATGATAGGTGTCATGGGTGACCAGTAGAGAGGGAATATTACCTCTGTTAACATAGATATCAAACCTTATGTACTGTTAGCATGCTATCTGCCATGTGCATATATGTAATGAATGTAGCCACCTGTATGTAGAAAGGAATACGAAAGCTATGGTAATGTCATTTATGTTGTATGAGTGTGGGATGTACATATCCAGGGCAGGTACAGTTAGGTCATATACAACCATGATGGTGTTGTTTACTGGTGTACAGCAACAGTCAATTGTGTTAATGCTGACAACATCCAAGGGACCCTGGTATGTGTACAACTGACCTGGTTACAAACAGTGGTATTATTGCATTGCATAACACTTTATACAGCTGTGTCAGTACATGGGTACTTTGCACAGTTGATGTAGGCCTAGGTTATCTGGTGGTCTACCATATTATGTCATACCACATATGGATGTGTGTTGGTAGTCTGGGGACAACGTGGTGGATGTATATGAGGATACAATCTAGAATGCAGTGTTTGCCACTGTCACCTGTACCTGACTCATCTGTGATGAGTTATGTCGGAGTAGTGGTCTTTACACGTGAGTAGCCTTTATGAATATGTGGACACCACCACCTGGAATGGTCTGTACCAGTGTTATGGTCCAATGTCTGAATCTGAGTTATATGGTGGTAGTGCAATTGTGCACTACAAAGCCTTCAGCCAGGTGTTCCTCACTACACAGATGTCAGTATTCCCCATTGTAGGTTCTACGTTGAGCAAATGGATTACAAAAGCCACACATCTAGCATTGGTTAGGATAAGCATCCAATGCAATTGTCTTGTAGGTGTCAGGGTGTTACTTCTGTGTGTAGGACTTTTGCCTTGGAATGTGACTATATGTGTAAATGCAACCTAGGTATTATCCACACTCACTTGAAACATAGATGCATGTGCTCTGTGATGAAAGCTTGTCATTCAGTCATGATAGTCTGGAATGACAGACACTGGACAACCTCATAATAACAGCAGGACATTGGCTCATTGTTTTGGTCTAGCAGTTGCCACTCATAACATGACATCACTGCGAGTGGCAGTAATGTGCTTGGTAGCAAATGCCACATCTAAGGTGATGGACAGCAGCAGACGTTGTGTATATGACCAATGTGAGATATACTTAGTGCAGCAGTCCTGCTAATAATGACAACTACTAACACAACCGGGAGAGGTCATCTTGACACCTGCACCTCAGTACCATTACACAATGTGGCTCACACATTATGCTTGCACATGCCACTGTTCCAAGTATAATGCCACTGTCCACAATCTGCTATCAATGTATGCCTTTCAGGTCAGCAAGGTGTGTGACACATGCTGTAGGTAGCACCCGCCTGTGTGTCCCAGTTAACCTATTGTCTGTCACGTCCATACATACATGATTGTGTATACTTAACATTTATATGTCAGTACTTCATGTACATGTATGCATGTGTATCACACAGCACAGATAGAGATATATCCTTTACGGGCCACATACAGGTATCTGGTAGTAAATCAGTATGATGTTCATATATACTGACAGATAAGATGTACATAGCTGTAAACCTGTGTGTTTACAATAGGAGTCCATTACAACATGTTCTCTACATGTAAGTGTATGAGCATGCACACTGTGGCCTTCTGTGGTTAGAATCGGAGTGCATCCCAAACAGCCCTGTGCTACTAAGTGTATGAGCATACCCACTGCCACCTTGTGTAATTTGAGTCAGTGCATCCAAACAAGTCCATTGTTTCTAAGTGTATGAGCATGCCCAGTATAACCTTGTGTAGTTATAGTCATAGTGCGTCCCAAATGGCCCTGTGCTACTAAGTGTATGAGCATGCCCACTGTCACCTTGTGTAATTGGAGTCAATGCATCCAAACAATTTCTGTGATTCTATGTGTATGAGCATGACCACTGTAACCCTGTATATATACCTCTCAGGCCTACCTATGTCTTACCTGCAGATGATGTGTCTTGTTTGTGCATACAGGTTGTAATGGACTCCTACTTTAAACACACAGGTTTATAGCTATGTATATCTTGACTGTCAGTATCCCTGTTGTTGTCCTCAATCTTAGAAGGGCATTCTGACCACCTTGGAATGTGTAATCTCTGTGGCGCATCTTATAACTGCGTAGTATTGTAATAATGATGTGCAGATAAGCAGGAGTTCTGATCCCACCACTGGCAAGTGTGTGTCAGCAAATGCCTGGGTGTGTGTGTCAGCAAGTGGCTGTGTGTGTTTATATTTGTGTCTGCATCCTGTCATGACAGCGGGTTTTGCTGCATTCCAAAGAGATACCCCCTTTTGCACTGGCCTTTATCCTTGTCAACTGCTAAACCTCTCTTTTTCCCCATCCCCCTCCCCCCTCCCCATGGTAAGTAATCAGTCCTGTGATGTCACCCAGCTCAGAGGTGGAATCAGAGTAAGTGTAATTGTATGCGTTCTGTGGCACATACCCCAAATGCATACCACTGTACTAGCTATCTTTACATAGGCAAGACGTGTATGCACAATACTGGCAAATGTGTGAGTGTGTGTGTTTGTGTGTGTGAGACTACCCTGTAGCCAGGCATACACATCTGTAATGTCTTTTAACATGCTGCACACCATGGTAGCCATCTGTGGTGACTGGAGTCTACAAAGTATTACATAGTTAGGAATGGAAAAGACTACACAGTCAAGATTGACTACAGTTGGGTATGTTATTTTCCTGTGCCACTGTTGAGCAGTGACACAGAAGTGGTCGCCAGGGTGTAAGTCCATACCCATCATTCTCCCACTCAAACTCCACAATCCCTGGGGTAGATTACATTAGCCATCATTCCCCACCCCAAACTCCACATACACAACAACCATCCCTTCTCTGGTGAACTGATTAAGATTTAAATGTTATAAAACAAGAGATGCCTCTGTTTTTTTACACGCCAGTTCCTTTGGAACCCTTCTGTGTCACAAAGGGTGTTTAGAAATGTGTATATATATATATATATATATATATATATATATATATATATATATATGTGTGTGTGTGTGTGTGTGTGTGTGTGTGTGTGTGTGTGTGTGTGTGTGTGGGTGTATGTGTGTGTGTGCGTGCATGCACACATCCCATAGGTGCATATTATATATATATATATATATATATATATATATATATATATATATATATATATCTTTAGTTATGACAGTTGTACAGATGTAGACTTGTCTATGTTGTTTCACAGAGTACAGTACATTCAATGGTACTGTACATATGTACACAAAGTGACTGTCCCATTTGTTTTCAGTACTGTGGAATACCTGTAGTAAGATGTGCATTATAAAATCCATTAAACATGTATACAACCCAGATGGCTTAGTGGTAAGCCCAGTAACCTCAGTGTGCATGGTCCAGGGTTCAAGACCTGCAAGGCTTGTTGATACTGTCAATTAGGACTGAATAAGACAGTTGTAAGTGGGTGTAAATGTGTTTTCGTGACAGTAAGCAGCAGGTACACACAGGTAACAAATGCATACAACTCACAGTACACTTGAAATGCCCTTCTTTGGCAATCCTGCTGATGTCACCCACCTACGAATACACCTCTGGGACTGATGTAACCCAGGAATCGTGATAGTGTGTTGTAACTGTATAATGCTGTAGTGTGATAAACTACTTTGGTAGGTGTTTTAATTCCAAACAGGGTAACTGTGTGCATCTGCCTGAGAAAGGAACAATGCTTTTTAGAGTATGCACACTCTTTACAATTCAAATACACACCTTTGGCAATCCTGGTGATGTCACCCACCTAGAAATACACCTCTGGGAGTGCTGTAACCCAGTAATCTCCCTAGTGTGTGCTGTAACTGCGTAATGTTGTAGTGTGATAAACTAGTTTGGTAGGTGTTCTAATACCAGACAGGCCCAACTGTGTGTGTGTGTGTGTGTCTGCCTGAAAAAGAAGCAATGCTTTTTAGAATATGCACACTCTTTACAATTCATATACTCACCTTTGGCAATCCTGCTAATGTCATCCACCTAGAAATACACCTCTGGGACTGCTGTAACCCAGTAATCTCCATAGTGCATGCTGTAACTACGTAATGCTGTAGTGTGATAAATTAGTTGGGTAGGAGTTCTATTCCAAAACATGACAAGTGTGTGTGTTTGACAGTCAGAGCCTGTGTGGAGGTGGCTGTAAGTGACTAACTACTGGACATGTTGGGGAATGTTTTTTGTAGTTTTCCAGTATGGTGTCCATATTATATGTCACAATGTCCACGTCATGAGGAGTACAGATGTCAATCAGCCAAGGGACTGAGTTGGCAAGCCATACCCCTACATCTGGCAAAAGGCCTGGTGAACAAAGTATGCAACCCTACTATTACTCGGAATACTTTCTGAACCCATATGTCATACACAAACACACTTGCTTAGAATATCCCGCTATGTTGCTAGTACCCTGCACATTGATGACAGATATAGGTATGGTGTGATTGCAGTGGGCTGCAGAGGGCATTGCTCCCTGTCCAACAGTACAATAGGCACATATTTGCGGACAATGTGCCTTCACTATGTTCCCCACTGGATGCCTGTAACATATGTGGTGCCATCAAATGTGATCCTCAAAGGACATACAATACCTTACACACATGCCCTGTGTGGACAGATGCCACTGACACCAGGGAATACCTGTATCATGCTATCAATGCAGGTGCAGGGTCAACCTGCTGTCTATTAGCAGGTCCTGCTACACCAGGCCAGTATTGGCATATCTGATGATAACAGTCTGTGTACACAACATGTGCCAGCCAAACCAGGTACACTTGTACATGTCACTGTACATTATTGTGGGACATGCACATCCCAGGCAATGTCTATGTCAAGGACTATCAAGCACAGACATGGTATGCATTGCAAAGCAATGGCCATACACAATGGTAACCAGGATGACAGGACAGCTCATACAATACCCATCTGTGTGGGACATTGCAGACACTACACCCCTGAATCACACTGCACACCATTGTTGGGTGGCATGATGCCAATGATTACCCCTCACCCAACCTTGTACAGCCATCTTGCATAGCCAACCACTACACACCCATGAAGCACTGCACACATGAATGTCAGTACTGGCACCTTGTGTCTGCGTGTGGGGTATGATGCTCCCAACCACAGTCACACCCAGTATAACTCCCACTGGCATGCCGACTGATGTCAGACACGTTCACATGCCCTAGCCCATAGAACCTCAGGATATCCCCTGTGGTGCATGTAGAACCTGTGCATTACTGCAGTGTGGCAAACTAAGTAGTTAGGAAGTGTATTTGTGAGCCTGGCAAAATGTGGCAATGTGTCTGAGTCCCTTAGAGAGTGTGGTTGTGTTGACAATGACATCTGTTCATGTGGACAGTCATGTGTACTACACCTAATGTATGTCTACTGTATCTCTGTTGCAGATGTCGCTCACCAGCACACATATATGTTCTTACAGCACACTGACATGTCAGCTATGTGGCACATGGAGTAACTGCATGCACTTGTAATAGTAATGGCTAGTTAGTCAGGGGTTTGAACTCCTGTACTGGTAGGTGTGTGACAGACAATGCTTTGGGTTTAGTCTCCAAGCCCTTCTCTCATGTACTTTGCCTCTGTCTATCCCTCCCACACACTCTCTGGTGGATGTGGAGTTGTACACCTGCTCAGCAGCAGCTTGTGTTTTGTAAGTGATGGTCATGATCAGGTGATGGCCTCTGCACCCATTGCAGTCCTCCTCTAGCTGATTGCATGTGGAACAGCTGTGGTGACGTTCCCATAGCCAATCAAATGGAAACACAGTACAATATCTAAGAACATCATGTTGGTGTTTGCCCATGACAGTTGCCGTGAGTGGAACCTGGATCTGGTGTTTGGTAAACAGCATCACTGATGATATCTGGATATTCCTCAAACAACATACACAGCGGAAAATAGCCTAAAGACAGGAGGGTGATGTGCCAGACATGACTACAGCATGTAAGTGTAGTTATGCTTCATTGAGACTACTGCCAGTTTAACAACTTGTGTGTGGTAATGGCTAGTCTGTATGTCTTAAAACTGACAAGACAGTGCTCTGTTTGTGAGGGAACCCCCATCTCTAGGGCCATCTGTGGACTGATCAGTGTGTGGAACCATTTGTTTCTTGTGTTACTCACTGAACACACATCTGTAAACTGCAGAAGCATAGTGTGAGGATTGCAGTCAGTACATGGTGATAGTGTTGAGAGTTACTGTCATCACATCCCTGATTGGACATATGTCACATGAAACAGTAGTATGACAGTCACTGTCTGAGGTTCTCACAGTGACATGCCTATAATGGGCCACTGTTCATAGCTGCAGTCACAAGTCTTATATGCTTTGTACAGATGTCATGCAGTATATATGCATGTGTTGTGCTCCCTCTACATATGTATGCCATCTGTTGTGTTGGGTTGATGGTCATATCTATGCATGCTGTTATAAGTAATGCTGAATGCTGTTGACTATTACTAAGCCATATCTGTGTTAAAACTGCAACACCATAGGCTGTATGGGATTGGAGGTCCTGGTGGAACCTCCTGTCCCACTTCAGCTGGCCATGGCACCGGGCACCAGCACGTCTGGGGCCCAGCCTTGGACCTCCACCTCTGTTGGCTCTGCACCACCTTCTGGTGGAACTGCCACTGAGGATGGGGCTTGTCCCTTCTGGGAGCAGGTCCAGACAGGAACTTGTCAGCCATCGTACAGTCCCAGATGTGGTGCATAGGGGGCTCAATAAGGGGTTTCGAGGATAGATATGCCAGCTCGAGGGCAGAGTGTCACATTTAGAAGGTGAGCCTGCCCCTCCTAGACAGCCCCCAGCACAGCCACCTTTGCGGCTGTTTTGGTGCAGTGGTTGCTGCCCATGGGTGAGGATCTCCATCCCACTGTTTCTATCTGGGAGCTCATAGGCTTGTGACTGGTGAACACCCCTCCCTGTCCAAGGTGTATCCCCCCACATGTGTCATATACTGACCCTGTATGCTGTCTTGTCTGTCATCCTACCCAACCTATCCTCCACGAGCATACCTACTCTCCTTCCCCAACATCCCACTCTCCCCTTACGGACACAAAAGGCCAATCTGTTCCTAGAACATTTGCCCCATGCATAGCTGTCCATTTCACACACGTGTCCGCTGGACACATGTAACCTTTTTACTATCCATCACAACATACTACTTATGTCCTCACCCCTCTCTCTCAGGCACACATTCCTGGTATGCACATGACTCCTAAAGATTCCAGGTGCACATGATGCAGATGACCCCATTGTACACACAACACTACCTGTCCCTCTATGGTTACCTCATTAAACTTTTTCATGATGATGATGTCACACACAGCACCTTGCAAGAGTACTGTTCTCACATAATGATTGGACAGGAATTGTTGTGTTAATATAAATAAAATGCACAGAGTAATGTATTTGGCCAATGTACAAATGTTTGTGTGTATTAATGACACATGTCTGTCTGAGGGAGTCTTGATATTACATAGTACAACACCCCTACATAATACAGGAGTTGCTGGTGTTTCCCTTTTCATTCCTTTTTAATGGTTTGTTGTCACATGGGATGTTCTTGATATATATATATATATATATATATATATATATATATATATATATATATATATATATATATGTATCTATATCTGGACATAAACACACAGACATACATCTACATGATGGAATACATTTCTTATACTGTTGAATGACTGTGCTGGATGATATGTTTGTGATAACATCCAATATCTGTATGTCTGCCATGGCATAGTAGCAAATCACATTGGCTGTAGTGTGCAGGGTCCTGGTTTTAAGCCTTGCAGAGGCCATTTATTTTGTTTCTGGGCAGAACAAGGACTGTTGGATATGGAGTGATTAAGGCACTTTTAAACAGTTGTGAGCGGGTGTGTGTGGGTTTGCTTGACAGTAAGCAGTGGTTATTTTTGGTTACAGTTACTTACACTCAGTCACCTACTTGATTGCTTAACCTGTGTAGGCAGCGCTTACCCCTGTGCAAACAGGCTTAAACCCACTCACTGCTGTTTAAACATGCTTACTCCCACTTACCCTCATGATAATTTCTTTAAAAGAAAAGAAAAAAGGGGTGATAGGAAAGTGGTGGAAAAGGGGCACAAAGATGGAAAGACAATAGGCAAGGTAGCTATGGATGTGCAGGAAAGATGTAGGGAAGGTCCATAGCTGTCCATTTCTTCTACAGCAATGGCTGTGCACATGCAATAAATTTGGCGGTACATTTGGACACTCACAACCCTGAGAGAGGGGTGAGGACAACAATAGTATGTTGTGATGCCAATTAGAAATGTTTACATGTGTCGAGTGGACACGTGTGTGAAATGGACAGCTATGTATGGGGCGTGCTTTTTTGCGGGAACAGATTGCCCTTCTTTTTTTTTATGTTTAGGTGAGAGTGGGATGTTGGGGAAGGAGAGCTGGTATGATCAGGGAGGATAGGTTGAGTAGGATGACAGACAAGACAACTAAGACATGTACAGGGGCAGTATATGACACATGTGGGGGGGAACACCTTGGACGGGGAGGGGTGTTTGGAAGTCGCAAGGCCATGAGCCCTCCAATGGATACAGTGGGACTGAAGTTCCTACCCATGGGCACTCACCACTGCACCTTTGCAGCCCAGAAGGTGGCTGTGCTGGGGGCTGTGTAGGAGGGGCAGGCTCACCCTCTAGTTGCACCACTCGGCCCTCAAGCTGGCATAGGCAGTCTCGACTCTCCCTGTCAAGCTCACTATGCACCACGGCCCTGACCATACCACAGGTGACAGGTTCCTGTCCGTTCCCGCTCTCAGGGGCTGGCCGAGCCCCATCCCCTGTGGCAGTTACACCCAAAGGTGGTGCAGGGGCAATGGATGAGGAGGTCCCAGGCTGGGCCCCAGCTGTGCTGGTGCCCGGTGCCATGGCCAGCTGAGGTGGGACAGGTGGGTCTCCTGGGACTGGCCTTCCCATATGAGCTATGTTGTAGTATGTTTAAGGCAGATATGGGTTAGTAATAGTCAACAGCATTCATAATTAGATATAACAGCATGCATAGGTTTTCCCATTACCCAGGGCACCAGATATAACATAGTTGCCGAGCAGGCAGAGCACATGCATATATGGGTAAACAGCGGCCATTACAACAACATGAAGGTTTCATTGATGGCAACAAACCACCAATATGGGTGTATTTTAACATGGCACATGCATAGAAACAGATGTGAATATTTATAAACCAATAGGAAATATGTCCCAACAAAGGTTAGGAGTGTAGACATACCAAATGAGTTGTGTAAAATGGTTATGTTTGCACATATGGTAGGGGTGAGAGAGAGAGAGAGAGAGAGAGACCAATTAACAACTAATACATCCTTGTAGTTTTCACAACATTCATAGTCACTGCAGTGAACTGTCCCTTACATGTATTATTACACTACCCAATGGCATTATATTGTACAATGGTATGTTTGTAGATTAGTATGTACGGGACCTGTGTCTTATGTACAGGCTTGACAAGATGCAGGTGGTAATGCAACATGTTTTGAGACTGCTCTCATACACATTGGGTGAGATGCTGGGATGACAGGTATGTTTGCATGTACATTCTCCGACTATGTACAAGTCTGACTATCAGTTATATGTCATTAACAGCTGCCTACATTTCTTGGATCTTCACACTAATTTGTCAGGGGAACAGGGAAAAGGCAGGTGATGTGGGCCATTTATCAGGACGTACTGAGCAGATTGGAACAGTTGAGGGGTATGAATATGCATACCACTCTCTATTTAAGCATTCTAGCAAAATCTGTACAATTGTTAAGTGTAAATATGCATACAGTTTTCTCTCTGAACATTCTAACAGACTGTGTGCAGTTGTGTGGAATGATTATGCATGCAACTTATTAGTGCTCCTGGGATCCAAAGCCCTGCTGTGTGTGACAAAAGCATTACAGTTAAGATCAATGTACACTATGCTATCAGGCAATTGTTGTGAGGCTTTGCAATGTATTTTGTGTAATATGACTGACCTGTTTGCACTTCCGACATTGTTATACAGCACTTCATACACATTGTATCTGCATACCACAGTGTAGGTAACACCGCTTACTACAACTACAACAGTACTATTTAATAACTGCAACAGTACAACAACATATGGCTGCAGAGTAAACAGAAGCAATGCAGGGGTTACACCTTTATTCGCAGCATATTACACTATTCTGTGTACTGGTACAACACTTTCTCAGGCTCTTACATTTATTTGTTATGACAGTACGTGCAGGCTATTTACTAACCTGCCTTGTGACGCATCCTTTGCAGCCTAGCATCATAGGCTTGCTGGTCCACAGCACACTCATCTGCAGCTGTCAGGGAAGTACAGTGATATTTGCCATACCTATCCATAGTATACACAAGCTAGGCAATTATTAACTACGTAGTGGAAGAAGTACTTACTCACTTCTGGGGCATTCTGCATCTGCCTTGCTTCCTGGATCTACTGTTCCAGGACATCCCCCCTCCGCCGCTTCAGGTCTGCATGGTGGTGCCTGACCTGCTCACCAGTCTGGGGGATAACAGTGGCACTAGTGAGGTCATGGGCGAGATTGTCCCAGGCCTCCATTTTGTACTGTGAGCTCTGGTACTGGCCCTGCAGTAGTCTCCTGTCATGGTGCTTTACCAGGAGCCATACCATGACTTTGGACTCCTGGATGCCCCAGCACTGCACTCTAAAGCGAGTGCCTTCTCTCACTCCAGCCATTCTGCCTGAAGGGGGATGCTACTACCAGTTATGAGCTGTATTCCCGCCGCTTTGGTTTAAGTAGGGCCGGAATCCCACACTTTTCCATAAATTGGCCAGTTTCGAAAAGGCTAAGCTATTGCCACACATGCTTACTTCAGGTTGGCACTGCTTAAAGAGGTGTATCTGTGGGCATATTGTATTGGCTTCCCTACACATTGCTTACAATTACTTAGTTGGGCTGTGCGGCGGTTAGCATTTCTTATTGGTTATCTAGCATTATATTTGACTTTTGTCAATGATGTCTTACTCATTACAGGCTATATATCTGTCTGGTATCCGTCATTCATGTGTACATACACTGTATGGGGTCCTGGGGACTTCTGAATCTTATTACAGTGACAACTCATCTCTATGTTTACTACAGTACTCCAATTCACATATTTATGGTCTGTGGCAGGTTATAGAATATTACACTGTACATAGATTCAGTTCACATGTTTGATTTGTTTCCCTGTTGTAAGGATTCATTTGCTGCTACCTCCTTTATATGTATTGCTATCATGGCATGGTGGTTTACTAATATGACTGTGATGTACAGGGTCCTGCGTTCTAGCCTTACAGAGGCTGGTTCTTTTATTGCTGGACAGAACACGAGCTGTTGGGTACAGAGTGATTAAGGCACTTTAAAGCAGTTGTGAGTGGGTGTGAGTAGGTTTGCGTGGAGCTAAGCAATGCTAACCTCCGGTTACAGTTTCTTACACTCAGTTAGCCTCTACATTGCTTCACCAGTGTGATACTCGCATACCGGTGGCCAAACAGGCTTACACTCGCTTGCTCCCGCACTTGCAAATGCACTGCATTTGGTGTTTGCATCTGACGTTCACACCCTTGGGTGGGAGTGAGGACTACGATATTACCTTGTGATGCCTATTACATTGGATTACATGCCTACAGTATCGGGAATGGCTGCCCATTAGGCGTAAGCATGCCATTCGACTGTACAGAATCCACTGCCTGTCCAGAGTTTGATTCATACTATTGGTGTGTTCCTCTTACAATCTGCACCTGTCTGGCTAATACATGGGAACTGACACCATTCAATACAAACAAGTAATTGGGTTTTGGAACCCACATCCTTCAGCTGAGTCATGCTGCTGCATACCTATTATTCTATCATCTTTCTAAGGATGCAAGTGGAATATGTGCTTTCTGTCCCTATCAGAGCTCTCAGACGACTGGGGACAAATATCAACTGAATCAGGGACAAGTTATGACAACATCAGGGACAATCAGGGGCACATTTAAAATATTAGTGCTATTAACTTGATACGTTGACAGACTCAGTGCATATGAATTAATACACATTTTCTGAGGTAATTGAAGTTTATAACTCTTAATTGTTGTCATTATTCATTATGTGTAAGTCACCACCTTTCCTCCAAAAGTCACTAGTTTTAGCAGGGATTAAGTGGGACAGAGTTAGAATTTGAGTCAAAATCAGGGACGTCCCTGGAAATCAGGGACAGTTGAGAAGTATGGTCCCTATTTGTTCCCCCAGTGGTTTATGACCTGCCCAATGGATTTGCTCTTAGGGGTTGAGAAGTATGGGCGTAAGCTATGCCCATTTCGGAATATTACTTACATCCCCGGGGTGGTCGAAATATTACTGCACCAGCCAATACCTGCACGCTTAGGCCTATAATTGCATACCCATAATTCCCCCACTTACCCCTCCTTTACAGCACTCATCCTCACTGTGGGTGCAGGTGGGGTATAAACACACCACTACACACTGCCCACTCTCCGCGTGTCGGGGCACATGTCGTACGTTGTGTCAACCCATGGGTTATCAGGCTTACACGACCTACTTGTCTGTGAATGTATACAGCCTGGTTTAATGAATCATTACAGGGACTGACTCCGATGATTAGTAATTGTTGGAGTTTCCCACAAGGGACATTGATGTCTTAGTTTCAAGATTAGACCTGGCAGGTCTCTCCAACTGGTAGTATCCTGCCAGTGGTCTGGGAAGCAGTGGTGTGTTTACTTTTATTGTGTGTCTGTATGTCTCACCGGCCTAGCTGGGGGGGGGGTTGATGCTATGTGTTACACGTTTGTTGATTGGAACCCTCACCCCCATATGCACGGCCTGTGAACATATGTAATTCGTAATTGCTGTATCATATCCTAGGTATATACTTGTGTATATTTACAGTTTTATATATATATATCTATATATATATCTATATATATCTATATATATATATATATATATATATATATATATATATATATATATATATATTATATCTCAATGTCACTGTGGGTAGATATATACACACATACCTCTACATATATACATCTACATCTGGTTATTCCGTTCCTTGCCATGTAGATTACACTCTGCTGCAGTGGGACTCATAGCGGGTGTGGTTGCTATATTGGGCGACGCCTCTGCCCAATGAACACTTTGCTTACATCTCTGGGGCTGTCCATATAGACCCACATCAGCCAACACCTGCACTCTTAGACCCATAACTAGCTACCCATAGTTCTCCCACCCGCACCTCCTCTACAGCACCCATCCTTACTCTAGGCCATGGTCGGGTCTGAACACACCACTACATGCTGCTCACTCTCCACTTCACGGGACCCGTGTCATACATTGGCTCGACCCATGGGTCATCAGGCTTTCCCAGCCTTGTATTCCAGGTATGTACACACCCCAGCCAAAATGGTCAGCGTATCACCTTCCTTTGGTTATTTTTCAATTTTTGGGGTGTCCCGCAAGGGAAGCTCCTATCTGTGTTCCAAGATTAGATTTCATGGGTGCAATGTGTACCCCCCCCCCAGTTGTATCCTGTCTGAGGTCTGGGGAGCAGTGGACTATTTACATTGTTTGTGGGTTTGTGTGTATGTTTCCTGTGTCCAGCTGGCGGGGGTGGAAGATCATGTTACATGTTTCATGTTTCTTGCTTGGACCCCTCACTTCCATTGGCATAGCCTGTGAACATATGTCATTCTTGTGTGCTGTTTCCTATACAATGTTTGAGGCTTACAAGGATATATTCATCTCTTTCTGACTTAAAAATACACAAACAAGATCTGGTTCGGAGATTTTGTAATAGAGGATATTCCATTAATGTTGTTAATCAAGCATTTACATTAACAAATGAGGTGTCTAGATCTTCTTTGTTAAAATATATAGTAAGAAATAAACAGGTTAAGCAACCTATCAGATGTATTGCCAGTTTTCGTGATAATACAACATTTATTAGGAATATAGTTTTTAAACATTGGGATATATTGCTGATGGATGATAGACTTAGAGAAATTATGTCTTCTAAATGTCTCATTTCTTACAGAAAAGAGAAAATGATGGCTGGTTGGTTTAATCATTATAAAAAGACTCACAATATGAGCAAAGAGAAGCATCAGTTTAATTTAGATGGACAAAGATTAGTGGGTTGTTATCCTTGCGGACATTGTAATTTTTTGTCAATATAGATAAATACTTTACTTCAAAAAATAGCTCTAGAGTATTTGACATTTTAGTATATGGTAACTGTAATACAGACTGGGTGGTATATTTGGCTACCTGTTCTTGCTCAGCATGTTATGTTGGGCAAATTTCATGTCCTCTCAAATTAAGCATATCTGAACAACATCTGAGTGAGATTTGGTGTGCAAGATCTGCAAATGCTTTGTATAAACATACTTTAAAACATGCTTCAGCATGCTTTATGTTCACTGTTATTGACAGAGTTTGTTTTAAAACAAGTAATAAAGTTGGATGGCATTCATTGTTAAATTATAAGGAACAAATGTGGATTACTAAATTAGGAGCCTTATTTTCACCAGGGCTTAATGAGCAGTCATGATAACCAATGATTGTTTAGGGAACTTTAATTGCGTTGAATGTTCTAGTTACTATGCACTGATGAAGGCTTACAGCCGAAACTGGTATGCTTTGTATTAATTCCAATGGTTGGAGTTGTTTATTTTAATATCATGTTGTTGTGATATTAAAGTTTTGTTTGGGAAGCTGACACAGAGTGCTGGCTTTTTGTTTGTATAGTAGGGTTTAAATAGGTTTCAGTTAGAGCTAGGATGTCTTGTTTGTGCTGGTATATCTAAACATGAAAGGGGGATAATTTGTTTTGAATGCTTCTAATGTTGAGGGACATGATATGTAGGTTTATTGGCCACTTTTATGAGGTTTTGGTAAGTACTGGGTCCTCGGTTGGGTTGGATATCTCCACAATGAAGTAGTACTGAGAGCAGGCAGGAAAGTAGTATGTTGAGTTTTTTTTTTGGGGGGGGGTGCAAGTAAGAGGAATAAGGCAAGGTGTAACCTGTAAGATTTGTAGTAGTTTTGGTGTTGAGTAGTAAGGGAGCATATAGAGAAATAATTGTGGGGAGATGTCTGAGAAGCTATTAAGGTGAGACTGATTATTGGTTGTCATGGTATGTGATGAAGAGTTAATAGTTAAGGTTTGAGGAGGAAGCAATGTTATATGTGAAAGGGTAGTTAGAAGGGCTGTTAGGCTGGTTATGAAGTACATAATTGGGTGAGTAGGATGCTGATTAAAAAAATGTTGTTGATGATTAGAGTTGGATGTAATAGTGTTTAGGGAGTGTAGTCTTAGGTTAGTAATTGTTCTTACAGAGAGTTTAAGGTGAGTGTATTTTAAAGTATGAGTTGTGATGTGGTAGGTGGAATACGATATAGAAGCTGGTGATGTAATTGGCTAATTGAGATGGAGGATGGAGTTAGTTTAGTTTAAATATAGGAGTAGTGGGAGTGGGTGGGATAAAAGAGTAGTCAAAATTGCCAAAATGATTCTTCACCAACCTGATCCTCACAAAGTTCTTTTGCTTTATTGAGCTACTCCACAGAGTGTTTTTAAGGTAAGTCCCTCACAGCTGATGCTTGATAAACAAATCAGGACAAACCAGGACTACCATATCTCTGCTGGAATCTAAACTGAGACCACAGGCTATCCCTTTTTAATCTTTAAAGGAAAATGACCAAAATAAAAAAGATGCTTATGAGCACTTCTGTTGCAGGTGATATTCTACCAAACACTACCTGCCCTTCAACCAGGCAATCCAGTGCTCCCAAAGCTGGAAGGTGAGAGAAAATAAGAAATAACTGGTGTCACAGCACAAAAGTGGATGAAGAGTGATGCCATGTGATTCAAACAGATGAAGGTACCATTGTGAGATGCAACCAGAGACATATCTAAGTTATTCCTGAGGACACTCATCCAGAAAGTTACATATTGAATGCCTCAGTCAGGTGTTTGTGGCAAGGATAATGATGTCTTTAAAGAATAAAAACATACCAACTCCATCAAATGTACTGTCTCACCTACATCCTGAGATGAAGTTCACATACACAGTGGCAACTGCCCATGGATGGGGATCTCAGTTCCACTATTGCCATCTGTGGGCTCATGGGCTCGAGATATCCAAACATCCATCCTGTCAGTTGTGTAACCCCCCACATGTGTCATACACTGCCCCTGTATGTGTCTTGTTTGTCTTGTCTGTTAACCTACCCAACATACCTCCCCAGCTATACCGACTTCCTGTACCTGACATACCACTCTCACCTGAAAGAAAAAAAAAAAAAGGACACTCTGTACCCACAAAAACATTACGGCCCATACATAGCTGCCCATTTTGCACACATGTCTGCTGGACATGGAAACTGTCAATTACAATTGGCTGTACAACAAGTATTATTGTTGTCCTTACACCACTCTCAGTGGTGGAATGTTTCAAATGTCACACCAAATTACAAACATATCCACAGCTGTTGCTGATGAAGAAATGGGCAGTTATGGGCCTTACCTACATCCCTCCTGCAAAACCTGAGCTTGTTTCCCTACTGTCTTACCCTCTTTGTGACCCCTTTTTCACCACTTTCCTGTCTCCCCATTTTCATTTCTTTCAAAGAAATTAGCACGGGTGTGCACAAGAGTAAGCACTTTTAAGCAGTTGTAAGCGTGTGTGCACGGAGCTGAACGCCAGTGTGCATGTGTGAGCTCTGGGCAAACCAGCGCTAACCCGGTTACAACTGCTTAAAAGTGCCTTAGTCACTCTGAATGACAAGACCTGTAGTCTGCTCAAAAGCAAAATAAAATCCCACTGTCAGTCCCGAACCCATGACCTTGAAAACAGTAGTCTGCATGACTTACCACTAAGCCATGACTGCTATATAAGAGCATTGTGCTACAATAAATATATCATGCAATAGTATGAATGAATGTAAAGGGAATATAGGATGTGTAGTACACAAAGCATGTCATGTATATTTACTGTCAAATGTAGTGGATTACTATAATAGTAGTGTGTGAACAGAAACAGCCATGCTACTTGGTGGCTAGTAGGTAATAATGTCACTGTAGCACCTTGTAAGCCACACACATACTCACAGCAGGATAATCACTGCCCATACCCCACAACCTCTTACAGCAACACATCCGGACTAAGTAATAAAAAATGTGGAGCAAAGGCCCAAAAACAGGGACACATTTCAAATATTGCTCCAACAAACTTAGACAGTTGAGAGAGTAACAGGTTTTGCATTATGTTGGATGTTTGGAAGGGTATGAAGTCTGAAACTGAAATGTTTGTCACTATAGTCTGACTTGAGCCCTGAGTGATTTGCCAGAAAAAGCTGTTTATGAGATATGGACCAAAATATGAGGCAAAATGTGGACATCCTGCAAATATCTGTACACTTGAGAGATCTGACACTGCCATATTTGAATAGTTAAGAGCCTAGACATAGCAACAGTGACTGAGTTACAGGGATGCCCCATAGACTCCCTGTGAAATGTACAAACAGTAGGCAGAAAGGTGTTACAACACATGCAATGGTAACTATGAAGTACTGAAAGTATTCACCACTTGCACATTGGAAATAGTGTAGTAATACATATGCTCATGCTAACCCACAGTCACAACTGCAGAATACCAGACAATTTAATGGGTGTACCCCACTGATATGTACCATTCCATGAGGCAGATAAAAGATGCACCTGAGAGTCTCTGGGGCCCGCTCAGCAGCATACTCAAATACCCTAATAGATGTCTTGGCCCACACCATGGCCAGACCACACTGCATGCAGTAACACCCTAGCAGATATAGCAAGCATTCCAAGGTGTGAATGTACATGGAAAATAGGAAAGCCACAGCAACACACTACAGTCAAGACAACTAGCAGGCATACAAGTAGTGAATGTAAAGGGCAAATATTGAAGCCATAGCAACAAAGTGCAAGAGCCACTGCTATATACCAGTTATACCACATGTCCCACAGGAAAGCACACACACCCACATTAACAGTAGTAGTAGTCTTAGGTGTCAGTGTACATACACACTTAGTACAGGAAACTGGAGAAATGAATGGAGAAATGTTAATCTACAACACAGCTGGAAATATGAGAGAGATACTAACCTTTATACTCACAGAACAGTGTCCACAACATACCAGCATGGTCGCGGCCCTTAAACTCTGAAAGGGCTATGCCTATCTCACATACCTTTTTATAACACTGTCCTGAAATCACAGTGAGAACTGCAATCAGTACACAACTGGCTGCATGCAATTAACAAATGCTGGCTAACAACTGGTGCAGAGGCCATCACATGGACATATGCAGATACCTACAAAAGCATGCTGTACTCCCAGTCCACACATGCAATACTTTCATTGCACCCTCTGGAGGTAGGGAGAGAGAGAGAGAGAGAGAGAGAGAGAGAGAGAAAACATACACAAACAAAAACACTCAACAAAACCTACTAGAAAGTTGACATCTGTCAACTGGAGCAGCAGCAGGACACCAATCCAAAAGGCAACGCAAGCAGCTGTGACAAACACAGGTAATGTAATGTAATACTTTAAAAGTCTACATACTGTGAACCCTCCATATGTGTCATTGGTCTGTATCTATATGTATATGCAGATGTGCATAGGGCAGGGGACATACAGCAGCTATCAGTGAAGGCTGTACATACATATGTATGTGAGGGCATCTATGTGCATATATCAATGTAGGTTGAATATAGGTTGTAGTGCAATGTACAAAGTAGGTTTCACAGTTATGTATGTTTAGCAGTATGTTAGTGTGTGTATACAGTTTTGTAAACAAACATGTTGATATACCTATCATATGGATACGTATGTATGTCAATATATGTATGTATGTATATATATATATATATATATATATATATATATATAATATGCATATATGTATACATAGATAGAGAGGGATGTAGGAATACATAGACAGATGTAGATAGATAGAATATGTACAAACATATATATGTAATACACACATACAGATATAGGTATATGTAGATACATATACATAGACAGACAGATCTGACTATCTACAGACATGACTGTATATGACGATCTCACACTCCCCCTGTCCCACCCCCTCTGTCACTCTCACCTCCTCTTCTCTGTCACACTCCCCCCTCCATATCTATAGCAATATATGTACATCGATATATATATGTGTATATGTATACAGACATATATATATATATATATATATATATATATATATATATATACATATATATATATAAATATATTCTGAGTGAGGCACATGTGTACAGATGTATTGCAACAGGTGCCTGGTGACAAAGGCATGGAGTGAACACCAGTGTCGAAACTGGAGTACCATACCCCATTTCAAATCACCTACACCAGTAACCACCAGATATGTGATTGGCTGCCCACCACTGCATGTGTCAGGGGTGAACAGGGTCATAAATGTGTACAATAGTCCCCCCAATGATAGTCACAGTGGCACACTATTCCTGGAATACCTGTACATGGTATGTGTCAGCAGACATGGTGTGTCAGCTATGGACATGTAGGTCAGTGTACCCGTCCACACCACACAATGGCTGCCACGGTATGTACCTCACATGACAGCTACAGATATGGAGAAGGACACAGTGACATGTACGACACTGTGACAATGCACTCAAACACATTACCAATACACAGTGACTGACAACACCACAGAGTGCAC
This sequence comes from Protopterus annectens, assembly GCF_019279795.1. Taxonomy (NCBI): domain Eukaryota; kingdom Metazoa; phylum Chordata; order Ceratodontiformes; family Protopteridae; genus Protopterus; species Protopterus annectens. The sequence continues at coordinate 752,308,320 of NC_056727.1, forward strand.
ACATACTACCCACATAGAGGTTACCACTCCTGGATTTACATACTTAAGTCACACCCATGACAGATGTCCAACAACCATAGTAACACCTCACACCATCCACAACCTAAATGACCGCTGTGTGTCGTCCTTGACACCGCAGTAGAGAGCACATGGCAGAGGTACAGGTTGATACCCACAGATAAGACATACCCTGCAATAAACCACACAGCGTTAAGAGGCAAGACTCCACAAGAGTACATGTCACACATACCCCTGCTGAATGTTAGTCAGATAGGTAATATGCCATATGAGTCACCCTGTGTAACTGTTTGACAGGAGGAGGTACCATCACATCACATGTGTCACAATGGTCAGGGTAGCAGAACAGTATGCTGCTGTAGTCCCAGGGGCAATAGCATATTGTATTGTATTGTATTGTATTGTGTTGTATTGTATTGGTATGTAGAGGTGCCTCCTTTGTGGAGTGGAACCACTGCTGCTGTACACCAGTGTACAGGTACATATCCTGTAGTCAGGCTAGTGTTACATAGCACTTCTATATGTGTGTTTAGCTCCTCTTGGAGTTCATGTAGCATGCAACCGGGGATACCATCAGGTCCCATTGATGTGTGTTTTTTGCTTTTCTGAGGGCGGCTCTCACCTGGACATCTGTGATGACAGGGGCGGCTCTCACCTGGACATCTGTGATGACAGGGAAGTTACATTCAGCTGGGATAAGTATGTCTTCGTTTGGGGGAGAGGGAGGGGGGAAAATTGCACTGAACCTGTCTGCCACAATGTTGCCAATATCTGTGGGTTCAGTGAATTATTTGTTGTTGTGTACTAACTATGAGCATATTGGAGGATTTCTGACCAGGTTTCTAACATAACTGAAGAAGGCCTTGTGGTTATCTGTAGTGTCCCTGGTGATTTCCCTCTCAAAGTTGCTCATGGATGTTTGTATGAGAGAACATAGCTCTTAACTAGTGCTGATCAGACATGCCTTCCCTTTATGGAATTATGCTCTGTCTTGCAGTAGCTTCCATCTTTTGTTATACAATCTGTCTATGGCTGGGGTCCACCAGACAGGATGCTTTCCCTTTGTGGAGAGTGTCTTGGTCTTATATGGGATTGCATGATCCATGCATTCTCGGAGATGTCAGTAGAAATCATTTGTGAAGGAGTCAGCATTGTGGGTTGTGGCTTCCACTGGCCCAGTGGGCTTAAAGGATACCATCTCAGTCTTACAAAGTGTAAAGTTTGTGTTTGAAATGTTATTCACTGTAGTCGTTTGTGCTGGTAGTGGAGGTGGGATATGTATATTCAGGGCAATTAGTTTGTGGTCAGATCACAGTAGTTGATGATGTACCCCATACAGTACCTCGATACAAACCCCCAGAGTGAGGAGGTGCTTTGGACCTGAATCAGTGTTCTGACTGCTGTGGTTTGGTAGTATGTCGTATGGAGTGTGCCAGGTACTGTTGCACAGTTGTTGGCTGAGCACTGATACCTGGCCATTTACATGTGTATCCACCAATAGACAGACAGATGCTATATATGGGAGATATGTCGTATCACAACAGTCGAGTAGCATGTGTAGTATGTGTGCCAAATTCTGCTGATATATTTTGCTGATATCATTTTATTTCCTTTTTCAGGACCATGGCTCACCAGCGCAATCCAGCATACTCTGCAGCTGAGGATGAGGAAATACACCAGAGCCTGGTGCGGGATTATGCAATACTCTTTTCCCGCACCAGCCAGAATCAACAGGAGAGGGCTGCACTGTGGCTAGACCTGGTCCATTGGTAAATGACATAGGCACGCATAATAGGACATATAAGCAGGTACGACATCACTGCAGTGATTTAATCAGAAATGTCCGTCAGCATGCATCGGATATCCACAGGCAACAGGTTGCCACAGGTGGTGGGTTGGCTACACATCCCCCACTCACCAGACTGGAGGGACTACTCATAAGTGTTGTGGCTCCAGCCCACCAACAACAACAACAGCAGCAGACCTGCATTATGATGGAGGCTGGAGCCACACAGCACCATGACTACGAGCGTGCAGGTAATATGCCATATGTATAGTTGACTGTTGTGTACACTGGTAGTTAATGCATGTGTGAGGTGTGTCCTTGGTTTGTAGCTGTCATCATAGTATTTAATGTGCAAGTGTGATATTCTCAATATCAGCAGCTGACCTGTGAAAGGCAACTGTTGTACTACTGTCCTGTATCATACTCAGTAACAATGGCACAGTTGTGCCCACTGACATTAATTTCCTCACTTCTGCAGGTCCCTCTGGTGTAACAGCAATGCAGCCTATCCATGCTGGTGAGTGTGTATTAACAATACCTTTAATAGTCTTGATAGTAATAGTAATATTAGGCTCACTTACTAGTGCTCTGTGTATGCATGCAGGTGTGTCTGTGTCTGTGTGTTGATATCTCGCATACTGAGTAGTGTGCAAGTGTGCAACTGTGTGCAAGTGTGCAACTGTGTGCAAGTGTTCAACTGTGTGCATGTGTGCACCTGTGCATGCGTGCATGTGTGCATGTGTGCATATGTGCACCTGTGCATGTGTGCATGTGTGCATGTGTGCACCTGTGCATGTGTGCATGTGTGCACGTGTGCACGTGTGCATATGTGCACGTGTGCATGTGTGCATGTGTGCACCTGTGCATGTGTGCACCTGTGCATGTGTGCATGTGTGCATGTGTGCATCACTGGTAACATTGTGTAGACATTGTAAACTGTGTTTCCTGTTTCCCTCCCACAGGTTCTAGTGCTGCTCTGGTGTCATGCAGCAGGGAACCTGAATCAGGTGCCACGGGTACTGATAATAATGACATCTGTGTAATGGCACAGGAAGGTGTGCCAGGGTCCGTCATTGGTCAGCCAATTGACAGTACACAGCTGTCAACCCCATCAATGCACACAGTCATCCTGCCAATACATCCTTTGTCACCAATGTCCCTAGGTGATGGACAGGATACAGTGGGCATTGACCAGCGTAATGTGGTATCTGTGGTACATGCTTCCCCACACAGCAGCCATGGGCATGGACCTGAGATGGTACCACACCGACAGATGTCCAGGGGTTCTCGTGGGAGCATCCGTGGGCGTACTGCCCCTGTCAGACGTGCCCACAGAGGTCTTACAACCTCAGCTATGTTTCGGGCTGTCATGCAGGCACAGTCACGTATGGAATGGTACACCAGACAGGGTCTGAGGGAGCTGACAGCATGTCGCACAGCCATGACTGACAGTATGTGTGACATTGCGGCTGCCATCTGTAATTTCACCGATGTCATAGACAGACGTTGTGGGGACATGTTAGATCAGTTCCACAACTACATGTCCATGAGCCAGGGCAATGTTGGATGGTTGAGGCATTGACGTGGGTGTATGCCAGCAACAGCAGCAGCTGGCAGCCATCGTGGATGACAACAGGGCCGTGGCCGCCCCCATAGTGCCAGCAGCAATGCTGGTTCTGTGCTGTCATTAGTCCGCCCCAGGAGACCACATGCACGTGGCTCTGGACAGGCCCAACAGGGATCTGTGTCCAGTCAATGAACACCTGCTTCTAATGACAGTACCCAGTCTGGATTGGTACCGGATATGGTCTGTAGCACCCCTGCAAGGCACAGGTACTGTGTCCATGGCCAGAGACACTGATCTGTATGACCTGGCAGGTACAGTCTCTGGCTGTCCACAAACACCGGTATATGGCAGCCATGAGGTGGAACTGTGTGCATCCATACACACATGCAAATTGACAACACCTAGGGCTACCGCATACACACACACACTGCATCAACATTGCCCCACCTCGTACTGCTGTCCCTCACCAACACACATACACATACATGTCAATTGGTGGTATCAGTGGCAGACTCAGGCATACCAAGTGCACACCCTTTGCATATGATGAAACTGTGCCACCTCCTGCAATCTGTAACATCAGTGCAGGTACAGGTTAACATGTTGCTGATGCACAGGGTGACTACATAGATGTGTAGTAATAGTATCATGTTGTTAACAGTACTGTGTGCTGATATAATTGTATATCCCAGCATGCCTGATGCAGTAAGGGTATGATTGTCTTGTACTGTTGTCTACACCCATGGTAAGTACCATAGTGTATCATCTGCACATGCTTGCATACTGGTGGTAAGGATGTCAACAGAAGGCCACATACATAGGTAGCACAGGGGATAAGGTAATGAAAGTATTGATACGCAATGATGGACATGTAAACTGAAAGTGGCATGTTGCCCACACTGGACTCTGCAATGCGGATGTTTGAGGATGTTGATATGTGTGCAGTACTACACGACTGGTACAGGACACACAGGAGCACCCTAGCACTGCAAGCTCACATCTCATACCATGCTAGACAGCCCCAACACACAAAACTAACTTTCGCAGGAGGGAGAGTCCCCATAAATGCCAGGGATACTGTGGTGGCAGGACAGGTAGCATACATCCTACTAAGTATGGAACCACTGAGTGAAGGCTCAGTGTCTGTTATTTGACATGTGTATTACTGCAGGTGTGAGCACCTGGGTTTCCATCCGGTTATTGTACATCCTGACGGTACATGGTCTGTACACTTGTGTGCGCTGAGACTCGACCCTGGCCATCTGACCTGTGTATTTCCATGTACATGTGTATAGTGCCTGCATATTTGCACTGTTACCTACTGGAAGTGGTACAGCTTGTTTGCTGTACAATGGACTACATGCAGCCCTGCTTACTGTAGCTTTGTTTGCATGCATGTTTGCTTGCAATTACCCTGGAACACTGATTCCACCTGCAATGCAGATTTACAGAGCTTCTGTGGATTCCTAGTGACATCTGCATAGCTTACAATATGTATGTCCATGTCTCACTTGGCAGAACGTCACTGTTTGTCCTGTTCGCATGTACGTTGCCTGTGACACATTGCATATGACTTACCTGGCATTTGACCACGTGAGCAGTCATATATGCCAGTGCTAACTAATCACAGGCACTACACCCTCACATACTCACCTTCTGTACCTTGTTCCCCATTGGCCCTATGTGCTGTTAATCACCATGGCAATCACAATACTATGGTAGCATGTGCAAGGTCACTTGTCAGTCACCTCTATGGTACAGTTGTGGAATATGTGAGTCATGTGGCAATGTCACAGCTGCCACATGTACACAGTCAACCCTCTCCCCTACACATGGACGTACAACACATGTGTGAGATGCAACCACATAGCCAAACTGGGGACTAAGCACTCTGAACCCAGTACTGGCATAACCTGTCAGGTGGCATGAAATACTACAGTGACTACAATACCAGTCTGATGTAGACCTACACTGACAGCAATCCAAACACATGAACACACTGGGGCATTCATGGAGCCTCAGAATAGCATCCTGCCTGAGCAGAAGACACCTCTGCAGCTGGCACACAGGCATACGTTAAGCCAGAACACAGCACGCGCAACACATAGCACACAAATCCTGTGTGCCAAACAGTCACAGCCTGTACAGCTAGACAACACACCTGCTACAGTTGTGTTAGGTACCTTTATTGTCTGGTACAGTGAGGTCCCGCTCACCAGGCTGGAAAAGGTGAAGGTCACAGTGATATGCCTGTGGGGCACTATGGTCCACCACATAACACAAGCATATAGGTCAGTCAGAGGCATGGACACATATGACTCAGTCATTGTCCATGCCACTATGGCTGACCTGTGATGTACCTCCCTGGACTACATGATAGGCAACATAGAAGGGCTCTCTGAGCATGTGGCACAGGCTGGTATGACCCTGACCTTGGTTGGCATCATACCCTCACCAAGAATGCTGAAGTATTACTGAATGCTGATGAATTACTGTAGCTACAACACCCTAGGTGAAAGGTTCCTAGCATGTAGTCACTGCATTGCTATGGAACAACTTGTTACCACTCCCACAACAGGTGAAAACATGCAGCACCTGTTCATCAACAACATGTAGACTATATGCCCCAGACCAGATGTGTATCCCTCGCTGCTAGGATGATACCATATACAACTCACACTGTATATACACATACCACATGCAGCACCCACACAGAAAACCACAGTCATAATGTTATCCAGTGCAAATACCATGTATTCACATGTGGCAGGCGTCAGACATGGAAACTATTGAAGGTCACAGGTATATATGTGTATTTGGCACACACATACATCATCTGTGTGCATTGCCATTACTGGTTTAATCGATGTCATGCATTATTGTGAACAACAACCCACACACATGGGCATTCTGTGTGACAAAAACACACATGGCATTTGTGGAATTCAAAGCCATAACTAACTGTGCTATGACAGTACTGAGAGATGCAGTAGCAGAGCATGCAATTTGCATTACTGGGAGATTTGCCCTCTTCTGCTGTACTTGTAAGGTGCTGACATCAATGTGTAGAGATTGGAATATGCAGCAGCTGGTGTGTTGCACTGGTTGCCAAAAGGGTCAGTTCTCTTTCACATGTAATTGCACACACCCTACTTCCACCCCCCTACACACACACACACTTGCAGGATTCAAACCTCTACCTAACTATGTTATGACACTAGTACGAGATGCAATAGCCAAGTGCGCTATCTGCATTACTGGGAGGCTTTGCTTCTCCGGCTGTACTTATAGGGTGCTGACATCATCAGTGTTTAGAAAGGGGAATGTGCATCCTGTAGTGTGTTCTCCTAGTTGCCAAAATGGACATTTTTCTCACACAGAACTGCATACACACAAACCCCTCTCATCCAAACACACACACTGAGCATTTGCAGGATTCAAAACCTTACTTAATTATGTTATGATACTCAAGATGGACGCATTAGCGGAGCGCACTATTTGCATTACTTGGTGGTTTTTCTTCTCCTGCTATACTTATAGGGTGCTGACATCATCAGTGTTTAGAAAGGGGAATGTGCTTCCTGTAGTGTGTTCTTCTAGTTGCCAAAAGGGACATTTTTTTACACACAACTGCATACACACTAACCCCCCTCACTCAAACTGAACATTTGCAGGAGTCAAACCCCTACCTAACTATATTATGACACTCAAGACGGACGCATTAGGGGAGCACGCTATTCTCATTACTGGGAGGTTGCCCTTCTCCTGCTGTACATATAGGGTGCTGACATCATCAGTGTTTAGAAAGGGGAATGTGCATCCTGTAGTGTGTTTTCCTAGTTGCCAAAAGGGACATTTCTTTCACACAGAATTGTACAAACGCACACACACTGAGCATTTGCAGGATTCAAACCCCTACCTAACTATGTTATGACACTCGAGACGGACGCATTAGCGGTGTGCACTATTCACATTAGCGGGAGGTTTCCCTTCTCCTGCTATACATATAGGGTGCTGTTATCATCAGTGTTTAGAAAGGGGAATGTGCATCCTGTAGTGTGTTTTCCTAGTTGCCAAAAGGGACATTTCTTTCCCACAGAATTGCACACACACACACACACACTGAGCATTTTCAGGATACAAACCCCTACCTAACTATGTTATGACGCTCAAGACAGATGCATTAGCAGAGCGTGCTATTCACATTACTGGGAGGTTTTCCTTCTCCTGCTGTACATATAGGGTGCTGACATCATCAGTGTTTAGAAAGGGGAATTTGCATCCTGTATTGTGTTTTCCTAGTTGCCAAAAGGGACATTTCTCTCACACAGAATTGCACACACACCAACCCTGCTCACCCACCCACACACTGTGCATTTGTAGGATTCAAATCACTACCTAACCTTGAGGGAGACGCATTAGCAGAGCGCACTATCCGAATTACTGGGCATCTGTTCTGCACCTGCAGTATTTATATGGTTCTGACATCATTATTTATACAGCGGTATGTACATCTATTACTACCTGTCAGGTGGGGGATAGCATATACATGCATTTGCAGCCACCTACTTCAGGGTCAGATATGCACATCAGCACTGGCAGGTTATGTTCTATACCATGCTTCGTGACCACAGGACCTGTAACACACAACACAACCAGTTCGGACCCCCCCTCCCACATCCAGGACACACACTTTGCTTCCCTGGGAACAGTGCCAAGATATGAAGGTGTTCACATACACCATTCCAGTTGTTAACATCAGGTACAGGTATATTGTGTGTGGGAACTACTCAGGCCTCTACAACATTACCCTACAGCCACTACAATTTCTGAGACCATGTGCTATGGCAGGACCACTCACCACAGCCACAAGGGGGAATACATATTGCACCTGACCATCTGCAGCATGGGTACTCACTGTTCCACACCAGAGGTAGACCACCATTGTTGATATCTGACCATACCCACATTTCTCTGGACATCCATATCCCATCCCCACCCTCAGGCAAGGTTGTCACTGCAAACAAAGTGTATTTATCAAAAGCAGACTTTACACTTGTAAAGACTGGGGTGGAAGACTTCAAAGGACCCATGCTGGGGGAGTATACAGGCCACTCTGCATAATCCTTGACAATTGCATTCTATGAGCATGTGGAAGGTTTGCATTGATCATGTTATCCCAAATATACCCATGACTCCTCCACAACAGGACACCTGTCAGGTGTACACCAGCCATATATGAGCTGCCCAACAGACGGAGTGAGCTAATACATTGCAGAGCAGTAGCCCACAGAGGGAGGACATCTCTGAACAGTACTGGCACGACACTTCAATCCCTCATAATCATCATGACAAAGTGTTGACAGTGAAATTGTCCAGACACTGCAGATAAGGCTCCCCTCAGTCTGTTATTGATGCCCACTTACTGTTAGAGGTCCTCACCAACCCTCTTCCAGCACACACCAACAACATGGATGTGGCATAGCAAATTCAACCCCTGGGATCTCTACTGTGTCCCTGCTTGATGGAGGCACAGCACAGTAGCCTCAAACGGTGCCTTATGTGACCTACTTTACAGTGGCACAGTAGCCTACTGTACTGGGGAGGCAGACGCCAAGCACACTCTGGCTAAGCTTTCATTCCCTAGGGCAAACAGCCTAGTATTGACCTCTACACCCATATGTTTAATTGTCAGATGCACAATATTTGTTGCTGATAGACTGTTTGCAGGTCTTTATTGCCATAGCATTCCCTGTTTCTATGAACAACATGTGTATCTGTGGAAGATGTTTGAATATGAGAGGGATCCACTATATCACTTATGTCTCTGTAGTCATTTAACTGTGTGCACTGGGCAGATTGCTGTAATGTGGTTGGTTCCTGGAATAACACGTACAAATACCAGACATGTGTGGCCAACTGCTAAACTGAGATATGGCCTAAGTGTGTGAACATGCCCAGTTCAGGCTTTCCATGGCATGTTGTCTGACATATGTCTCATTTATCAAAGTGTGCAAGCATGCCCAGTGTGAGCTTTCCATATGTTGAACTCTGCAGTCCACCACATTTGTGGATAAGTGTGAACTTCAACAATATCTCACGTTTATGGTTGTGTGTTGTGTGTCATGTTGTGTACTTACTGTCCAACTGCTTTGTGTCTGAACACAACAGGAATTATACTGTGCCTGCAGGGTTTGCATGGGATACTTTGCATACAGTTGTCAACATCCTTTCATACTGACCTAACACTGTAGTACCATATAGTGTACTGGTTCAGTACTTTCACTGTGGTGGACAGTATCCTGGGCTTTAGTCCTATCACTGCTTTAAATTTTCATAGTGAGCACAACAGACTGGTTAGGGGCCAGTTGTGCACATATGACCATGTTGCATTATGTTCAGATATGGACTACTTAAACCAGGCTTGTCCAACATTGGTAGTGTATTCCACAACATAGGTGGACATTGGCAAACACTAGCGATGTGCCCTAGGCCATTTCTAATGCTAGTCAGAGAGTGTACTTGTCCTTCGACACACATTGTAACTGGAGTTTGCCATGACATATGTCATGGTTAGTATACTGTGCCTACGTCTACCCGTGACATAACAGTGATACTCAGGGTAAACCTACCATCTCCCATCCACTCATCAAGATTCCTCTTGAGGAGAGTCGATGAGTGACTCGCTGGCTAACCTGTACTGGGAGTTTACTCAAGAGTGGGGGTGGCTTCTGTGTTATGGATCATTCAGTACAGCTTGTCCTATGTATGTCAGTGCTGGGGTTCAGGTCTCTCATGTGCATAGCTCACTGCCATTCAGATTGTACAAGGTGCAGCATGTTCATTGATTCCAGCTTGGACATGGCTTTATACATCAGGCACAGCTTGCCTCTGGGTGGGCAGTATGGCAGTGTGTGGAGCTGCAGTTTGTTTAATCAGGCAACACATGGCATCTGTTCAAGCTCTTTGATACTCCTGATGAGGTACTTTTGGGGTCTTTCCAGTTGATGGAGGTGTCTGCTGAGGTACATCCCACAGGGGCCATTGTAGTCAATTGTGACGCTGATGAAGGATGACTGCAGAGCCACACTGACCTCCCCTGATCTAGATCTGACAACCTTCATGATTAGGTGGGTATATGGTATGTTTCTGTAACCACTACAGCTACATGCTTGTCCAATGCAAGATATCTATCAACTTGTGTCCCCAGGTCTCTTATTACATGTTAAGTACTTAATGGGTTAACACCTATGTGGTAATTGGTGGGCACTTACTGTATATCCACAGGGGTTGACTATACACTTTTCTGCAATTAGCTTGCTGACATGGCTATGGCACCAGTTGTCTGTTTCTATGTGGCCCTTTTGTGGGATGCTTGTGTCAGTTGGAGGGTCAGATATGGTGGCCATTTTGTAGTCCTCTGCAAACTTGTTCAGACACAGTCCTTCCATGTTGGCCTGTACCTATGGGACATATATACCAAACAAGGGAGGTCCCGGGACCAAGCCTTGTGGGATGCCAGTTATATCTGGTTTGTAGTCTGACATGGCTGCAGCATTTCTAACCATGTCAGTTCTGTCCTTGGTCTGGTTTGCAACCCCTCTACTGATATAGGGGTTTATATTTAAGCTGGTGAGCTTATCTATAATGAGCACGTGAGGTATTGTATGGAAGCCTTTTGCAAGGTCCAGCTAGGCTGTGTGGACCACATTCCCCTCATCAATGACCTTAATGACTGTTTCAAATTAGTCAAACATGTTTAAGTGGCAGGATCTGCACTTAAGAAAGCCACACTGGGTAGGGTCCAGTGTCAGTAGGTCCCCAATATCTTTATGTCTGAGGTACATGCTGATCCTTTCCATAGCTTTGCAGACCAAGCTTGTCAGGATTCTGGGGTGGTAGTTTGCAGTATCCATTCAGGCAACACCTTTGTGGAGAAGGACCACTGTTGTTGTACACTGCTCTTTGGGTACATATCCTGTGGTAAGGCTGACATTGAGCAGTAGTGTTATTTGGCATTCCATTCTTCTTGGAGTCCATGTTGGACTCAGCCCATGACACCATCTCGTACCTTTGATGCTGTGTGTTTTGCTTTGTAGATGCTGACTGTTACCTCAGCATCTGCAATGTCAGGGGGCCAGCACTCTGCTGGGATAGACATTTTGCATTTTGGGGGGGGGGGGTTTGCACTGCACCTGTCAGGTTGGATGTTGGCAATATGTGTGTGTGTTTGGTATGTTGTTTGTAATATTTGAGTGATTTAGAGCATATCTGTGAATTCCCAACAAGGTTCCTACCATCAGTTAAGAAAGCTTTGTGATTATCCTTAGTGTCCTGCACAATTTGTATCTTCATAGGTTCATAGGTTCATACTAGGCTATCTGCCCTAGGGCATTTATAAGCCTAGCCAGAGTGTGTGTGGCTTTCGCCACCCCTTGCTATGTGAATATTATGGCCATTTATTATTTACTTTACTGTGCCTCTGTCTGGACGTGACACAGTGAAGACCCCCAGTGTACATCTATGATCACCCATCCACTTGGCAAGATTCCTGTTGAAGAGAGTCAGTGAGGGGTTATGCCTAACATGGAGTGGGATTCTGTTCCAGGGTGTAGGGAGCCTCTGGGTTATGTATATGTCCCTCCAGCACATCCTATTTCATTATGTGTTGAGGTTGACATCTCTTACTCTCACATTTCCGATGGATTTGGGTTTTCTGGGGTGGAGCATGTCCATTACTCCTGTGTTGGACATGGCCTTGTACAACAGGCATACAACGCCTCTGCATAGGCAGTATGTGACTGCATACAGCTGGGGTGTCTACAGCCAGGCAGCATATGACATATATTTGAGACCCTTTATCCTCTTGGTGAGGTACCTTTGAGGTCTTTCTAACTGCTGCAGGTGTCATGTAAGGCACATCCCAAATGAGGCATTGTACTAAATTATGGGTCTGATAAGAGAACAGTATAGGGACACAATGACCTCTGTTGACGTAGATGTGAATCCTTTCATGATACGGTGTCCAATATAGACAGTCTTCCTAGCCATGTTGGCAATGTGAGTGTCAAATGACAGGTTACTGTTCACTTGTGTCCCTAGGTCCCTGATTACTCCTTCCATACATAATGGATGCTTCGTGCATTGTCAGTTACCTGGACGTGTGGGTGTCTGTGCTGAATATGGATACTCCCCCTCCTTTTATGTTTTGGTCCAGGTTTTGGGGCCATAACGCATGATATGAGGTATAACCTGGTAGTGCTGGTGTGCTGTCAGGAGCCTTGCTGCAGGTTTCTGTCACTGCATGGACATCGATGTTCTCCATACTGGGGAGGGCCTCGGGAACATGCATGTTGAGGTTTACACGTCTGGCAATGGGCAGCATTACCCTTATGTTTCTTTCCACTTATGTTTTCTAGGGAGGTGGGTTAGTCTTTTCAGCCTTGCCTACAAAAGGCTCTATGGGGGTGGCAAGAGCCTTATTCAATATCCAGATGCCCAGGGGTAACAGGTGCAAGCCATCCCTGGCACAGCAGCATGGCTTGTCAAGCATGACATCCCAAGCAGACAGACATTGGATCCCCTTGGAATGACACCAGTAATTGTGCCACTTGTTAAAGCTGATCATTCTGTGTTTGTAGTGTGGCATCATTCTTGGTGAGGGTAGGATGCTGCACACGGTCAGTGTCATACTGGCCTGGGCTACATAATCGGAGAGCTCATCTATGTCTCTTTTCATGTAGTCCAGGGAGGTATATCTCAGGTCATTCACGCCAGCATGGACAATGACTGCACCATATTTCTACTTGCTTTGGGGTGACCTGCGTACTTGTGTTATGTGGCATATTGTAGCAGCCTACAGGCAGCTTACTGTACCCTTTCCCTTGTTCAGTCTGGTGAGCGAGACAGCAGTGTGTCTGACTATGGAGTCACCTATTACAACTGTATCAGGCATGTTGTTTCTCCTTCTGGCCTGTGACTGTTTGGCACACCAGCTTCGCGTACTATGTGTTGCATGTGCTATGTTTGGAGGCAGTGGTTGCTTGGGTGTCTGCTTTGGAGGCCTCTGTTGATGTGGTGTGTTTGTAATTAGAGCCTCCGGGAATGTTTTTCTGTGTTTATGTCTTTGGTTTGCAGTTGTGATAGGTCTATGTGAGACTGGGTTTGTGGTGTGTGTGGTTACCTTCTCCTCCTGACTAGTTTTGACAGTACTGAGTTGAGAGAGCTCAGCCTCCGGTTTGGATAAATGGTTGCATCTCTCACATATATTTGTATTTCTTAGGGGGAGGTGAGGGTTGTCTGTGTACATGGGGCAGGTGTAACATTGCCTCATGATTCACAGATTTAACTTGTTGTAGCTGGCCTTAGTGGATTGTATGAGTGGACATATTTTATTGCCATACTACTGATCAGAGATTACTTCCCTTTTTATGTGTGCTCTATCATGTAGTAGCTTCCTCATTCTCTTGCATGGTTTGGTAATGGCTGGGGTCCACCATGCCAGATGCCTGCGTGTATGGCATTGTGTCTTGGTTTTATTTGGGATTGCATAATCCATGCATTCCTGGCAGTGTTCATGGAATGCCTGTATATCAAGTTCTGAGGTGTGGCCCATATTTTGCACCTGCACAGGGCCTTTAATGGATTCCACATCAGTTTGGAGGAGTGCAACTTTTGCTTTACACATGTTTTTCACTGTGGTTTTCTGGCCAGGGACTGTGGTCAGGATGTGTATATCTGGTGTGATTACTCTATGGTCTGATCTTACCAGTGAGGGATACACTTCTCATCTTGCCATCCAGTACCCATGTTGCTGATTATCACATCCAGTATGCTTACCCCTCTTGTGGGAGTGGTACGTTGTTCCTGGGCATTTTGGTTTATGGATTCTAGGAATCTTTGTCCTACAGTGTTGGAGCTAGAATAATGCTCCCAGTCTATGTTTTGGTATTTTCAGTCACCCGATATAATGTGGTTTGGAGGGCTTGATATATTCATGTATTCCAACATAGGCCAAGTGCAGTTCCTGGTGTTAGGATGGTAGTCTGTAGCAGGCTATAAACTGGGAGGCAGTTTTAGCCACTGTTACTTGACCATGGCTAGTCCATGCTGCTTCTTGTTGTGGTACCAACATGGGGGTGTGGTTATCCTTGACAATTATTGCTAGTCACCCTCCTTTGTAGCTTGTTCCATGTTTTGAGGCTGTACAGCACAGTATGAGGTGTAACCTGGTAGTGTTAGGGTGCTGTTGTGAGCCTTGACCCAGTTTTCTGTTACAGGACAGATATCAACATTCTCCATACTGGGGGAGTTTAGACTGCATGCATCTTGCTGTTTAGACTTCTGGCATTGGGTAGCATTATATCTAGGTTCTTATCCCTTGTGATACCTATGGAGGTGGGTTTGTGTTTTGAGCCTTACCTATTCAAGGCACACTGTGGGTAACAACAGCCTTTGCCAGTATCCATAAGGCCAGGACTGATAGGTGCATGCCACCCCTAGCAGGTGGAGCATCATGTCATGCACAGCATGTCATCCCAGGCTGGCACACATGGGATCTCCTTTGACTAACAGCAATATTTCAGCCAATTATTGCAATTGATCATCTCATCGTCATATTGTGGCATCATGCTTGGTGAGGGTAAGATGTTAGTCAGGGTCATCAAGTTTGCATATACTACATGGTGTTACATTGCTTAACACATGGCATTCATGCCTCAGGTGGTGCTGCAGGGCTGCCTCTGTTGGATGCACATACTACACTCCCTGTACATGTTTGAGAGCAGGTTATGCCATTTTAGGCATCCCTGTTATTATATGAGTGAGTCAGAGAGGGGTATAATTCCCAGGGTTCCTACTGAGCCAGTGTATGTGCTATGAGTTGCCTCTTTGCCAAGTCCAGGGCATACTGGGCATGCCTCCTTCTGCCTACTGGGGCAGGCTCAGGTTGTTCCTCCTCTGAGTCACGCTCTGCCTGTGATGGCCTTGGCAATGGTGGGGGGCTGTTTGGCCTGACCCTATGCTGGTCCTGCTGCAGCTGTTTTCACAAGATCATATTATGTAGCATAGCACATACCATGACAATTTGGGTACATGTAGTTGGTGAGTACTGCAAGGCTCCGCCAGATATGTCCAGACACTGGAACCGTGACTTGAGCAGCCCAAACACACTCTCTATTACATTACGTGTTTGTGCGTGTGCCTCATTATGGCGCTCCTGTTCAGGTGTGTGTGCGTTTCTGATGGGTGTCATCCGCCATGGCTCCAGTGCATAACCTGCATCCCTCACTAGGTGTCCATGTGGGATGTCCCCATTGGCAAATGTCTGGTACAGCTGCGTCAAATGCCAGATATGGGAATCATGGTAGCTTCCAGGGCAGCCAGCACACACATTCAGTATTATGCCCTGGGCATCACACATGACCTGGCAGTTGATGGAGGGGAAGCTCTTGCCATTGAAGTAGACCCTACCCCGCTTTGATGCATATGTGCGTGCAGTCTATTGCACCCACTACCTCAGGGTATTCCGCTATTTACTGGCAGGGATGCATATTGCTGGCTAATACCTCACGGGAATTGGGGAAATATACATCATCACCGACATGTGCTGACATGGCATCCAGGAACTGGTGCAGTACCCTGGAGGCTGATGCCTGTGATATCCCCATCATATCACCAGTTGGTCTCTGGAAGGTACCTGTTGCTAGTATTCTTAGGCCAACACATACCTTGGTTTCCACTGGGATGGGTTCCCCTCTGTTGGTTCTGTGTGTGAGGCGTGGCCTGTACAGCTCGACAATTTGCTGCAGGAGGTCTCTGTCCACTCTATAGCGCTCCACTATCTCCAGCTCATTTAACCCATGGTAGGTGACCCTGGGCCTGTACACTCTTCTCCGTCTCCTCACTGTGGGTTGTCTGGCACCATTTGCATTGTCACCACCCTCAGCAAGTCACCTATGTCTCCTTATGACAGCTATGGCAGCCCCTAGCATTTCTGCTCTGAGTACAGCTTTTTCAGTTTTCACTTCTAATAGCTTACTCCTGTCTTGCAGTGTTTCTTGAGAGAAACATCCTGCACTGCTGTTTGCAGAGTTTTAAGTGCTTGGCTGGGCTACTATTCTGCCTGTGTAATTGCCTGCTTCTAATTGTTTTCACCTGCTAGCTCCAGCAGTATTCCCTGCTAGCTTCCTACTAATTCTGTTGCTTCCTTTTTCCTTTCTGTTTCCTCAGGGGGGAGCAATGCGCATACCAGCAGAAACACGCTCACAGTGGCTTACACGCATGCACACATGCTTACACAGTTTAGAATCTACTTATTTGGGCTAAAATGCGCGCACACCAGCTCAAACAGTCTTACAAGTCTGCCAACAGGCTCCCACATGCTCAGTCTGCCTTACACGTGCGCACACTGCCCTACTCGCGCCTCATGGCGCGCACACGTGCGCATGCACGCCCAGCAAGAAACTTTGGTGTTGGCAACAGTGTACACCTTCCATTTCTTGACTTTCCCATGCTTATCTTGTGGCACTCCTCTTTCCATGATATGTGTCTGACATCTGTCATGTAACACTGACCTCCAATGAACTGCATTTCTTTCTGCCATTCCCCCCTGTGATGTCACCTATCTCCTACTCTGTTCCTCCCCCTTATGTAACTCTTACACTACTCAGAATGTGCTCATTTGCTATGTGACAGTGGGATTCAGTATCCTAACACTCATTTACATCAGATTGCCTACTAATGCTTAGTTACATGTCTTAAACTCAGCTTCCCCCCTTAGCAAACACTAAACGGTGGCCATGTTGTTTTTGGTCTGCTGGTCCCTGCATTGTAAATCCATGTATTGCATAAAATCCACATTTGTGGGTTTATAACCTTCATTTTTATGTTTTATATGGCGCAGCCCATTTGCGCGGGGCTGTGCTGCGTTTAAACATCGGCGATCACCAAAAAAAATATTTATTTTTCATATTTGCATCAGGGTACCTTGCCAATGGCCACATATTTGGCCATTGGCATGCTGCCTGACACATATGCACCCTTTATTTGGAGCTGGCATGGCTCCATTGTGTTATTTGCAGAAACGTACTCAGTTGTCACTTGAGTACATTTCTGCAACTAACACGGCTCATACATGGGCTGGTTTGGGCTTCGTGGATCGCTAATCTACCTCATTTGCATGCCTTTTGCTGCAGGTGAGGTGATTAGCATATCCACGCCCAGTCTGTGTAAGAGACGTTAATGCTGGTCTCTTACACGGAATTTTGGGCTGTTCCTGGATCGCGAGGGCTGCATGGAGTCTTACACTGCACTTAGACTCCATGCAAGCCTTCGTGAATCCTGCCCAATGACTTTAGTAATTAACTTAGTTTTTGGTGTTACTCCAAGGAGATACAATATGTGTCTGCCTGTGAGGATATGGTAGACAGACCACACCACTTCTGCACCTCTCCTATATAGGCTTTTGAACATTAGCTAAAACCTTGTCCATCCCCATAGTGCCTTTTTAAGGCACTACCAATCTAATAAACCTACCAAGCTTGCCCTCCTGCAACAAAAATAATTTTTGTGTTTTCATGGTTTGCAAATGATACTTTTCAGAAAATAGGTTTTGGAAAAGTAGAATTAATTTTTTATTAGCGCAATCAAATGTAGGGAAACCAATATCAATAGAACTGCGGTACATATGTACATTATTTAAATGTAATATGCAATTGGAAAAATACATAATGTAGTATAATACAGCTAGCTGCTGCAGCTATTACATTATTTGCAAAAAAACCCACATAAAAGTGGGGGGGGTGAAGGAGAAGTTTATTGTTGCCCTATATGTTACCTGTGGTCACTTAGTACATTTTTGTTAACAGTTCATTGATTGTGAGTTTGACTTGAATATAAAAGTATGTATATTTTACTTTAGCTTGAACTTGATCTTAATTCTGTGTATAAATACATTCCTTTTGGGAGAATGTTTGAAGAGTATTGTCGATAGCATGTTGTTTGTTCCATTACGTTTATAGGTGTTTACTAGGCTAATAACCACAAGGGGCTTTTTAAGCCTAGCCGTGCATCCCAAATCTCTGACAAGTTTTGATACCCTTGATAAGTGTAAGCAGGGGCTTGGGATATGAAACATTTACAAGCAGTTGCCTGGGAGATAAACAATTTGCAGGTTGCCTGTAAATGTTTAGAGTGCTGAACCTTAGTAGGAAACTGTATGAAGGTGAGATTTGGAGAGTCTAGGGGCAGTTGGCAAGTAATGTAAAGGAATTTCAATTTCAGAAGCTTAAATATAGAATAATCTAGAAGTATTTGAGACTTTTTTGGAAGCTATTCAGCTGTAAGGCAACAGTTCATTCTTTTTTCAAGAGTATAATAAATCTGCATATAAGGTTACTGACTGTATGAGGGATGGGGATTTTTGTTCTTTGATGTAGAGGAAATAATAAGTAGTGCATGTCCTAGCTCTGCAAGTAGTAAGTAAGGCATATCCAAACTGTGTGAGGAGTATGTAGTACATATCCTAGCTATATGAGGAGTATATAGTACATATCCTAGCTGTGTGAGGAGTAAGTAGTATATATCTTAGCTGTGTGAAGAGAATGTAGTGCGTATCCTAGCTGTGTGAAACGTATGTAGTACATATCCTATCTGTGTGAGGAGTAAGTAGTGCATATCCTAGCTGTGTGAGTAGTAAGTAGTGCATATCCTAGCTGTGCGAGGAGTATGTAGTACATATCCTAGTTATGTGAGGAGTATGTAGCACATATTCTAGCTGTGTGAGGAGCAAGTAATGCATAGCCTAGCTGTGTGAGGAGTAAGTACTACATATTCTAGCTGTGTGAGGAGTATGTAGTATATATCCTAGCTATGTGAGGAGTATGTAGTACATATCCTAGCTGTGTAAGGAGTAAGTAGTGCATATCCTAGCTGTGTGAGGAGTAAGTAGTGCATATCCTAGCTGTGTGAGAAGTATGTAGTGCATATCCTAGCTGTGTGAGGAGTAAGTAGTACATGTCCTAGCTGTGTGAGGAGAATGTAGTGCATATCCTAGCTGTGTGAGGAGTATGTAGTACATATCCTAGCTGTGTGAGGGGTATGCAGTACATATCCTAGCTGTGTGAGGAGTACATAGTGCATACCCCAGCTGTGTGAGGAGTAAGTAGTACATATCCTATCTGCGTGAGAAGTAAGTTCATAGCTTCATAGGTTCATAGGTAGGTACTAGGCTATCAGCTCAAGGGCCTATGTAAGCCTAGCCAACAAGGTTCCCTGGCTTACGCCACCCAAGAAAGTTATTTTCCTGTACCACTGTCGAGCAGAGACACAGAAGTGATCCCCAAAGTGTATTTCCTATTTCCCAACCACTCATCAAGATTTTTCTTGAAGAGCGCTAATGAAGAAATTTGCTTGACTTAGATGGGTAGCCTGTTCCAGAGTATGGGAAGTCTCTGGGACTGGAATCTATCCCTCCAGCATGTCCTGTTTATTGTGGTGAAAAGGTTTAGGTCCCTAGAGCATGTAGCTCGGAGGGATTGGGATTTCTTTAGGTGTAGCATGTCCAGCAGCTCTGGGTTTGACATAGCTTTATATATTAGGCAGAGATCACCTTGGAGTAGGTGATATGCTATGGAGTAAAGCTGGAGTTTTTTGAGGCGGTCAGTGTAGGGCATTTGTTTAAGGCCAGTAATCCTCTTTGTGAGGTACTTCTGTGGCCTTTCCAGCTGCTGCATATGTCTTGTGGGGTACATTCCAAAAGGGACATTGTACTCTATAATGGGTCTAATGAGTGTCGAGTAGAGGGGAACAATGACCTCTTTTTTCCTGGATGAGAACCCTTTTATGATGAGGTGTGCCACATAGAAGGACTTCCTGACTACTGTGGCGATCTGACTATCAAAGGAGAGACTACTGTCCACCTGGGTCCCAAGGTCTCTTATCACACATTCAGTGTTAAGTAGATTGCTGCCTATGTGGTAGTTCATGGATACAGAGTTTTTACCAAAGGGGATGACACTGCACTTTTTGGCATTGAGCTTGAGGCCATGGCTCTGACACCAGGCATTTGTCTCAGCAAGGCCCTTCTGTAGGATGTCCACATCATTTGGGGACTTGACTATGGCTCCTAGTTTGCAGTCATCTGAGAACTCCGTTAGCCAGAGGCCTTCTGTGTTAGCCTGTACTTCAGAGAAGTAGATACCAAACAGGAGAGGTCCCAGGATGGAACTCTGAGGTACTCCACTTATCACTGCTTTGAGGTCAGATTTGGAGTCTGCAACTTTTACAGTGTGGGTTCTGTCAGTGAGCCAGTTGGCAACCCATCTTGTGATGTAGGGATTTATACCTAGTTTAGTGAGTTTAGCTATATGTAGTACATATGCTAGCTGTGTGAGGAGTAAGTAGGGCATGTCCTTGCTGTGTGAGGTGTGTGCATATCTTAGCTGTGTGAGGAGTAAGTAGTGCATGTCCTTACTGTGTGAGGAGTAAGTAGTGCATATCCTAGCTGTGTGAGGAGTATGTCATTTATCAGGTGTGCTTCTGCTTTCTGGTGCAAGAAAGTATGTAATGTCTGTGCACCAGAATAGTAGCATGTAAAGTTTGGTCTTTGTCACATTAATGATGTACTGAAAGTTTAAGTATCAGCAAAGCCCTACTCCTAAATTAGTTGCAGTTTTGAAATGCTCATCAGTTTAAGGAATGTGTCAGTTAGAGATTACTGAAGAAAGCTTTTGTTATTTTCCAAAAATCGTGCATTTTGATTTTTCAGAGTTTAATACCAGCTGTCTTATATGAAGCCAGTTGTGAAGTATGGATACATTTTTGCAATTTCTTTGTTACCTGTGGTTATTGGGGGAATGCAGTTTATAAATAACCATATTATTTGTTTACAGGATGGTCTGCAGTTGTGGCACATTAGTAGGAAGACTGCTAATATTGACTGAAAATAGAAAAGTATGGAGCTTTGGGCAGCAATGGTGATGTGGTCAATATATTTGTTTGTGTTTTTTTACCCTAAATGTTCTGCCAGAAATTAAATCTTTAAACCAGTCATGGGCTTTGTGGCTAATTCCTGATGCAGTGAGTGCATTGATTAAAAGACTGGGACTGACTACATCAAAGGCCTCAGTTAAGTCAGGGAATACAGACACAGTTAGGTTGCCTTTGTCAATATTCAGTAGAATGCCATCTGTCAGTGTGTAAAGCACTGTCACTGCGGTCCTCCCTGACCAAAAGTCATGCTGGTGTCTGGACAATAAGGTGCACTCTGTATATAGGAGAATACTTGAACGTGCATAAACTTTACAAATAGCTTTGATAGAGTAGGTGAAATGGATATGTACCTGAAGTAAGAATATAAAAAAGTCTTGAGTACTTTAAGGACTGGGTACTATGGTTTATTTTAATGTGACAGGAATTGTTGTTACACAGGTAAAAAACATATATGTGGCAAAGTGGTAAGAACGAGGTTCTCAACTTGATTTAATAAAGTGAGGTGAGTGTCAGTAGACCCTGAGGAAAGTCTACAAATATTGTTTTGAAGTTTTTGTCCTGATACATTTTGTTTTTGTGGCT
The DNA here is from genome assembly GCF_019279795.1 of Protopterus annectens. Taxonomy (NCBI): domain Eukaryota; kingdom Metazoa; phylum Chordata; order Ceratodontiformes; family Protopteridae; genus Protopterus; species Protopterus annectens. The sequence goes on from NC_056727.1 coordinate 752,330,264, forward strand.
GAAAAGACTGAATGCTGGAATAAACAGTGGGGTTACTAGAGGGGTTTGCTTTGCTTTTTGTGTGGGAAGGAGTGTTTGGTTTGAGAAGTCATGAGTAGAAAGTAGGTTTGAGCTTCATCTAATGATGATGTCTTCTTTGACTTGGTCATTGTTTGTGGTATAGCCTGTTTTATTATTGATTGGTTTAATTAGTTCTTTGAACCCATTTCTGAGGGAGGCCTTTTAGATGGCAAATGGATAGACTTATGTCAATTTATGACAATACAATTCAGGTGTCCCACCTTAGTTGTCTGAAGAATTTGTTGACCTTCTGTTTTGACAGGGTTCTCAGCATATAGTTGTCATACACTGTATCAGTTTATTTTGGCTTATCTCATGATAGGGACCTATATGTGCAATTGAAGTGGAAAGGTTAATAACCAAAGTTTGATGTTTTTCTAGCTCCCATGCCACAAAACAGATGCCCCTATTTTTTTATACATGCCAAAGAGGAATCCAGAGAGAACAAGTATTGTAAGGAGAATTAGCCAGTAGTGGTCAGTGATGTGCATGTTGCATGATATGGGAGAAAGAAAAAGGTGCAATGGAAGGGCCCTGTAACCAAGGGGGGGGGGGGGTCCATAGTTTACAGGACACCAAGTGCATTACACTAAAGAGAAGTGAGGCAAGAGGAGTGAGGGACTGAGACCTGATATAGTTATTACACAGAAGTCTTAGAAAATGGGTCGCAGGTAACCTTATGAGTAATGCCATTCCTTATACTGGTTAGTGGCATTCTTGGTATAGAATCCCTCCCTCCATCAAAGATCTTCTTTGATGTAACTCTTATACAGAAGTCTTACTGATGGTTAATAGCTTACCTTTTAACACAGCTGTACTGACCTTCTAGGTAATGTCCTTCTTGTCCAAGTCAGTGAGTTTTTGAATACTGTGTGTGTGCCTGTCCCCAGCAGAGTTATCCCCAAAAGGTCAGTGGATTTCCATATTCTATGATTTTCTCTGTTCCAGGCAGTGAGATCCTCCAGAAAACAGTGAACTTCCTGGTACTGTGCCTTTCACTGTCCCAGTCAGATCCATCCTTCAGAGGTTAGAGAATTTTCGGGAACCATGCCCTTCCCTGTCCCAATCAAATCCATCCTTCAAATGTCACAGAATTTCCAGATACTATACCCTTCCATGTCTAAGGCAGATTCATTCTCCAGAGGCCAGTAAATTTCCAAGTACTGTGTCCTTCCCTCTTCCATGCAGATCCATTCATTAGAGAACATTTAATTTTGGGGTACTGTGCCATTCCCAGTCACAAACAGATCCTCCTAGAGAAATCTCTCTAATGAGACACAGGTAACATGTCTAGCACTGCTATAGTGATCTTCTGGGTTATGTCTTTGACTGCTTTACACTGAAATGCTGGTTACTGTATCTTACTGCCCCCAGAAAAGATATCATCTTGTGTAACTGCAGATTCTGTAAGGTCTCTATTTAAACAGGGCATTCAAATGCCTGTCAAAAATTGTACATGAATCACAGGCCTGCTTCATGTTCATGAAACCTTAAACTTTAACTCTGTAGTTAATATATCTATATAAGGAAAATTCTTTATGAATGTCATCCATGTATAGTGTTTGCCAGTTGTATACAATGTGTGCCTTGCTTTACCGTCTTTATGAATCCTACGCACTATGTCTTAGCAATAAACAATATGTCACAGTAATTTAATATTGATACTTGTAATTGGGAGGTGTTTATCATCATAACTTACAAGTCAGATAAAAGTCCATTTTTATTACAGATCCATAATAATTAACATCTTCTCTGAAACAAAAGTCCAGATATAAATGTATATATTTATAGCTCTAACCATTAAAAACGTACCATCAATAACATTTATCTTTGGACTACTTGTAAGAACATTTTTATATAAAAATAGCACAGCTTTTAAATTTATTTTGAGGCTGAATATTAAAAATGACCAGACTGACTGTCCATATAAGTAGTGTACAGCTCTGTTTCCAGGCCACCCACATATTCCATTCATGTTATGTGACTCATCAGAACAGCAGTGGAACTGACATCCTGCAGTAGGTAAAAAAAGCATAGACTTCATATACATGTCCTTGAGGAACTCCATGTGTCAGTTTCCTCAGTTTGAACAAAACTCTTTAATGTATTGTTACTTGGCCATCAAGTATGATTCATACAACTCTAATCGCTTTCTGTCAGTGTTAAATCCTTTTATAAGAAACAGTTGCTTTGTGCTATTTAAATGCATAGTCTAAATGAAAAAACAACACTGATAAGAAACTCATAGCTGAGAGTTTCTGCTTCACTATAACTGTTAGCATTTCCCATATAGAAAGCTGTACATACGTAATCTAGTATCCAGCATCACGATCTGTCTATAACATATCTGTTTTCCAATGGGTATCATAATCTGTCTATAACATATCTGTCTTCCAACCGGTATGTCATGTTCGTAGGGTGAAATACCAGGGCTGAAAGCAGTAAAGACATAATAAATTCTGTTTTTACATTGTTAGATTTTTAAAGAGAAAGTAATTAATCTTTGTAAATTCTATCAGAGAACCAAATCCTACTTAACGTACTGATGCACAGAGCAAAAATGGTGCTCAATTCCCCAGTTGCATACAGCAGAAAATAGATTCCAGCTAAAACTGGATTATATATAAAATCAGTGTTAGCTTGGCACCTGACAGTAGAAATACAGTAATAGTAATAATAATAATAATCTGAATGCTCAGTGTGCCTGTATGCTCAGCAGTATGTCAGGGGGGAGGTTGGCATAATGGTTAAGGTGTTTACCTTATAAACACAAGGTGCAGGGTTTGATTCTTATATGGGGTAATTAGCTAGGCTTAAAATGACCCACAAGAGCAGTTAGTCTAGTACTAACCTATGTGACCAAAGAGGTAAGTGTGCAATGGGAAATGTAACCACAAATTCTTTAACCAATAAACTGAGCATAGTCTGTTGTGGTTTAGCTTTTACATGCAGTTGATGTAAATGAACAAATCTTTATTCCATAGATTTCTAAAGCAAGAAAATAGCTCCTGTGTGTTTGAAACCACCTATCTTCATTGTTTATGTGACTGTAGAAATTAAATTATTCAAAATGTTTATAGTAATTTGAATAAGTATCCCACAACTCTTGTTAATGAAAAAGGAAACTTTAGTATGAAAATATGAGTCTCACACACACACACACACACACACACACACACACACACACACACACACACACACACACACACACACACACACATACATATATAAAATATAGCCTTGTGCAGGATATAATAAATCGTCTGTTTTCATCAAGGAAGAATCAGCTTATATGAAGAGTATTGTGAAACTCGTGAATGTACACTAATATGTTCTGACAAAAGCCACAGTACTGAATGACTTTCAGTCATGACATGTGTTGTGCCAAAATTATATTTATATCCCCCTTCTGTTAGTTACCTTTTGCCTCTACAATATTCCGTTTTTCTTTTTCTTTCCCTATTTTATTCTTCCCCTTTCCCTCGAAAGCCTGATATTTCCAGTGTCTTTCAACCTCTCATAACCTACTTATCCCTCCTTTCTCATTCTTCTTTCATTTCACTTTGGTCTAAGCTTTTCTACTCCTACCAAGCTATTGCTTTTCTGCACTGCCTGTATCCTATACTTAGGCTGCTCCTAGACTTATACTCCCTGTCTTCTCCCCCCTAACTAGCCACCTTCTTGTACATCACTTCTCTTCCTTATTTTCCTGTACCACCTACACCGTAGTTCCTTCCATACATTTCACTACTATTACCTGGCCAAGTTCCTTGTGCCGTAGCTCCCTTGCTGGGCTGATTGGCCACGCTCTCTCCACTGGTTGTTTCTGCCCCGCTCCACTCCCCTCCCTACCCCCTTATCCCACCCACCCCACGCACCTCTACATTTATACCTCTTACACCACACCCCTTCCTACACCACACCTATCCTAACTAACTTCCCATTCCGCCTAACCCCTCCTACTTTACATTATCTACTACCCTGCACACTCTCAATTCTTCCCTATTCACCCCTACACATTTCACTTATACCTTCTAATCTTTCTCCTTTTCTCCTTCCTTACTTATACCATAGTTTTAGTGTCTACCTCTGTACCTAAGTAGCCCTCACTTACCCTTCACTATGTCATTCAAACCTCATACTACCTTATCCAAAACCCCTAACACTAACACTATCACTACTAAACTACTACTGCTGCTTATTCATTTCCTACTTCTCTTACTACCCTATCTTCTTACCTCCTATGAACAAAACAGTAATCACCACATTAGCTATTCTCTCAAACAAACGGCCTCAGATCTTGCATCTCACAAGTTAACTCACTTAAATATCACATCTACTTCTTCTTACCTCCTAGCCAAATATCATCGGCTGTCCCATATAAAATCTAATCATCCCCTCTTGAAACGACTAAAATACCTATCTACCTTCTCCTGTAAACCTCACTCACCATATATCCCCTCAACCACTAAAGATGGAGATATACATCCTAACCCTGGGCCCTTTAACACCTCTTCAGATAGTAATCCCATTACTTCAAGCTCCACCCTTCTAGCATCTAACTCTAGCTCAAACTCGTTACTGATTGGACATCTCAATATCCAAAGTGTCAATAATAAACTTACTCTTCTTCACTCTCTTCTTGATTATTACTCCTTTGACATCTTCTGTCTAACTGAAACCTGGTTAAAGCCCCATACTAAAGATAGCGAAATTATTCCCCCAGGCTATAACATCCTTAGACTAGATCGCACTACCCACAAGGGTGGGGGTGTAGCACTGCTATTTAAGACCAAACTACAAGTATCCTTAATACACTATGATCCACAAGAAGATACTAAGGCCGAACTCCTTATTTCTAAACTGAAACTAAATCCACACAAATCAATCTATATCATCTGTATCTATCTACCTCCTGGAAAAAACTCTACTATTATTGAAAAAATCCTTAATTGGGTATCTTCCACATACCCACAAGAAACTATCATACTAGGAGACCTTAACCTTGACTGGTCTGCCATTAACTCAATAAACCCAGCCATGCATATTAATCTACATGGCTTTACTCAGACAATTAACACCACTACTAGGATCAATAAACCTAGTAAAAAAGAAAGTATACTGGACTGGATCCTAATTAACAAACCACAACTAGCATATCAAACTGGCACTTTGCCTGATGATATTAGTGACCACACCTTAACATACATCATAAGACAAAAAAGTAACACCTCTATTCCCCCTATGGTTAGAATCACACGAAGTAATAAACATTTTAATCTTCTCCCATTTAAAGCCGAACTTAATGCCTGTAACTGGAACCCTCTAAAATCCCTCCCACTTGAAGAAGCCGTTAAATACTTTAATGACAAATTCTTATCAATCCTTGATAATCATGCACCAAAGCGCACCATCCGAATTAAATCAAAACCAGCTCCCTGGCTTACTAAGGAAACAAGACAAAAACTACTACTTAGAAACAAATCCTGGAGCAAATGGAGAACCACTAAATCTCCCTCAGATCAACAGACCTTTAGATTTTTGCGCAATAGTACCAAAAAAGACATACTCTCTGACAAAAAAAAATACTATAGTAATCTTCAGCTAGTAAATCACAACAACCCCTGTAAATTCTGGAATAACTTAAATAGACTTATCCGCCCTGGTCAAACCACAACTCCCCCCCCCCATTAACTCAGATAATATATCAGCCTCTGAAATTGCCAATACCTTTAATTCCTTTTTTATCAACACTATTAACTCTCTGGCCTCACACCTCTCCTTTGATAGCTCTAGCATCCCTGATCTCTCATCCGCTACCCTACCAACCTTCTTATTACAACCTATTTCTACCACCTTCATCCAAAAATGTATCCAAAAACTTAAACCAGGTACCCCCTCAGCTGACCAGCTTCCATCTGAATTCCTTCAAAAAGCAGCTAAAGAAATAGCCTATCCTATATCCATTCTTATAAACAGAACTATTAGCGAAGAAACTATCCCTGATATTTGGAAAATTTCTTATATTATCCCCTTACACAAAGGTGGAAATTCAAATGAATACTCCAACTATAGGCCCATAGCAATCCTGTCACCAACAGCAAAAATTATGGAAAAATGTATACACTACCAATTAATGGATCATTTAACAAAACACAGTATTCTATCTAACTGTCAACATGGTTTTAGACCATTTCATAGTACTACACCGGCACTCCTATCCTTCACTGACGTCATCAACAAAAATCGAAATAACAATATTCTTTCATCAGCACTGTTCATTGACCTGTCCAAAGCCTTTGACATGGTCAGCCATCCCCTTCTCATAAAAATCCTTCAATCTATTTCCCTAGAACCTAAAGTCATCCATTGGTTTGCCTCCTACCTCAATAACAGAAGGCAAGCAGTCCTCTGGGACAACAAACTCTCCTCTCTACTCCCCATCTCTCTCGGCGTCCCCCAAGGCTCTATTCTTGGACTGCTTCTCTTCTCGTTATTCATAAATGACCTACAAGAAGCTATACCCCAGTCCACCTGCACACAATACGCAGATGATTCCACACTTATTTGCTCTGCTAAAACCATCTCTGAATTACAAATAATTACACAAAATGTATTTCACACAGTAGAAGCATGGTTCTTAAAACGTTGTCTACTCCTTAATCCTAAAAAAAACAAACTTCTTCTCTTTAAACCCACTTCTAGATCTCCCCCGCTAGAATTTTCTATCTCTTCCAGTGATGGTACCCTCATCTCACCTGACTCTACCACCAAGTTATTAGGTGTTACAATCGATAACAGCCTTACCTTTGACAGTCACATTAATAATACTATCAAAAAAGTAAACAGAAAGTTGGGCTCCTTCTACAGAATCAAAATGTTCTTAACTCCTACTGCCAAAGTTTCACTAGCCCACTCCCACCTTATTTCCACTCTTCTCTATGCATCACCTATATACACTAACCTAAAGAAAAACAATCTCTCTAAACTGGCAAACACTTATCATAGTATAGCCAGATTTGTTACTGGAAATCCATATAGAACTCACCACTGCCTGAACCTACAGCAGCTTCACTGGCTAGAACTAAGAAACACACTGTCTCTTTCTCAACTTACATTTGCACATAGGATTTTCTATAATCCTAACAAAACAGCTATACTTTCTAACCTATTTACTCCTTACACCAACCTTACTTCTCTTCCACACACTGTCTCTTTCTCAACTTACATTTGCACATAGGATTTTCTATAATCCTAACAAAACAGCTATACTTTCTAACCTATTTACTCCTTACACCAACCTTACTTCTCTTCGCTCCTCGAACAAACTTCTAATAACCTTAACCAAAACTAATAACTCCGCCGGTGACTCCCTTTTCTCTAATACAATTGGTAAACACTGGAATCATCTTCCAACCGAACTAACTTCCATTCCATCCTCAGTTCTCTTCAAACAAAAACTTAAAACTCACCTTAAAAAACACTGGTTATGCTCTTGCTTTAACCCAGATTAAACTTATGGTTATCACACCTTCTTCTCTCTCTGACTTCTCCTCTCCTAATTCTCCGTCTTACTCTGTTAATGGGACTCTACCTATGCCTAATTAGGTTCTTTCTCTTTCTACTACTTTCCCTATTCATGCTGTATGCATATTAATTTATCTTTACCCTCCTTCTTTTCTACTGCCCCTTCTTGTATATTTACTATGAATCTCTTTCTCTTTTCCTTTCCTCTTTCACCTTCTAAAATGTTTTTTATTATCCTTTGTTTCTCCATAGGTTAAGAATTTTAGAATATTTCCATGTAGAATTTTTATACTGAACCAGACATTGTACACTATTATTTACTGTTTTTGTATTATATATTGTCTTTTCTTCATGTGGAGCTTTTCACCCCGGGCCTCTACTGAAAATGGAAATACTTCCAGTTGGACTAGCCCGGTTAACAAATGTAAAATAAAAATAAAAATAAAATAAATAAATAAAATGCATATGACTGTTCTGCTAGTGACCACTTCCCCGAGCAGTGTACATACCCTTTGGCACCTTCTGTTCTCAGTGTCAGCAACATTTGTAGGAGGATCGTGTGAAGCTCTCCATATCGATTCTTTTTCATTTTAATAACAACTTTTATTCAACTGTACTAGGCCAAAAGTCATTCAGAGTTGTGACTTTTATTTAGCCACAAGGCATCTGATAGAAAGGTTGGCTTAAAAGACTCTCAAAGTAGCGTGTTTATTAAGAAATGTTCAAACAGGATTCTTGTTCACATTTTATAACATTTGTTTAATTCTTTGTACTGCATTATGACTTTATGTTTTTGACTTTGTTAAGAATGGTTATTATCAATGTAGGTGTCAGATAAATGCACTGTCTAGACATGCTATTGTAACTAATAATATAGTATACAAAGTGAGGAAAAATGCAAGTATACTGACTGTGTCTTGCCTTGGGTGCTTGATGCAAAAGCAAACCTCCTGCTTGGTGTTTTTTTTCCCCCACTCCTTCATTTTTATATGTGCTTAGCTGCAAAGATAATGTACCTGGAGGTAAAATGAAACAAACATGCAAACAAACAAATAGACAAAGACATTGCGTCAAGATTTTTGCCTCTTGAGTATTAATTATGCTGGAATATTGAGTCAACATATTATGGAGAAACAATGGCACTCTTCAATCAAAATGAATTCTTAAAAATTACAATTTCTTCTATAGAAAAAAGCACAAGAGAGAAAAATTACTTTTGTCCTGATGTCTAACCCCAGCATCCTCACTTCTTACTTATTCCCATATGACTGTTTCTGTCAAATATAATTAACTCCAAGGTCACCACAGCTGAAAAAGAATAAATATTTCCTTTGGGATGTGAGAACCAGCAAGCTTGTCTTTTTACAATAATTGCAATTTCTGGCAGTATTTAAATGATAAACTCTGCTCATCAGAAGTGTTTTCAGTCAGTTGAGTTAGTACTGTTACTGTAACATATCATAAAGTACTCCTCAGTAAGAGTACTGAGCAGTAAGATGTACTCACTATAGCAGTAGTCAAAGGCATATCGGTAGGGTTGGCAAATGATCTATAGTTATTAAAACAAACACATTTTGATATATTTTTGATGAGAGAATTGTTATTTTTATCAAGAATAAATATAAAAAAGTCTAGACCTTCATTAAAACTGTGTGATTTGGCAATTTTTACTAAGTTATTATTTGTTTTTTTTTTTTTTTTTCAGGAAGCCAGTCAATAGATATTCCATTAGACAAGCTGAGTGTGCTTTGGAAGTATTATTCTAAATTATAACACCTTCTAGGAGCAGCAGTTTGATGAAAAGTGCAAAGAAACCAAAGCATTCACATTGTTACAACAAGTATACTGAAAAATGATAACCTTACTAAAGTACAAATTGGAGCATAGCACTGGTGGTTTAGAGAATGGGGGATGCATAATCTAAGGTTACCATATAACCTGAGTTCATCCATTCATTCTCAATACCTGCTTCATGTAATTCAAGATTTCATGAAGCCAGGTTACAATGATTGCTTGATGTTGGATAGCATGCCAATCAGTCATACTACAAAGTTTGGGAACATGACTACAATACTGGGGGGAGCATAGAAGCTTGGAAACAGACTACATTGTGCTGCCTGACCTTCCCCAACTGAAAGTGACGGACAGGTATGTACAGAGAAAAAGAGATGATTTATCCAGTTATGGATGGGCTTGGGAGTCCAAGAGGTCCTGAATGGGGAATCAGCATAGGAAGCATTAGAGGTCCACATCTTGAAAGAATATAATTTGGGCACAGCTTAGTTCAAACTCTTTCCGCATCTCATGCAAAGTAAGCAGATTTAGTTGTGTCACCCATGATCTGAGGAAGTGTAAGTTGGTAAGCTTTAGAAAATTTCTCAGACTTAGGATTTTGCTGCAGAAGTTAATTACAGTTTGGGGATACACTTAATGTACAAAATAACAAGTAAATGGTGTGGTACATTTGATCAGGGAATTTCCAGTGAAGGTCATATTTGTTAAGAGGTTATTTTAGTTTTACTCTGATTTCAAAGGTTAGTTCTCAGGAAGGCAACTGTGGCCTATTATTTTGGGCCAGAAAGGAGGTGGAGTATTGAATAAATGAGACTAGCACACAACACTGAAGAAGAATGTTACCACTATTCTTAGTCTGCTTTGGAAATTGTGCATTTTCTAGTAATTTAGTGGACCTGAGTATGAAATCAAGATGAGGAGACAACCTCATGTTAAGTAAGTAAAGTGTGCAGGAAACCAGTTCTTAAAAGGTGCTTGTATGTGTGTGTGTGTGTGTGTGTGTGTGTGTGTGTGTGTGTGTGTGTGTGTGTGTGTGTGTGTGTGTGTGTGCGTGCACGCGTGTGCGTGTGTGTGCGTGTGTGTGTGTATGTTTTATTGCATGCTCATCTTGTCATGGCTTACAAGAGACAACTTATTTTTGACCTGTCATAGCTCTCAGATGTCCCTGATTTTACCTCATACCTTTGTCCTACTCCTTATAAAATTTTTAATTTTCTGATAAACTAAAGACAACAATGGTGTAACTGCCAAAATTCGTACAACACAACGATACCACACCAAGAACTTTATTACATAAAGCTTTCGGGTGTACACCCTTCATCAATATAAAATAATACAATAAATCAACATTTAAATAGGAGAAACCATAGAATCACATGCTTCAGCCCATCCCACATCCTAACCAACAATCAAACCTTAAAGAAATATTAAGTCACAAAATTACTTAATGCTGCCCATAGAGTACAGTTTAAAAACATGATAGAAAATACTTTACTATACATACATATAGAACTCCTTCTACAAATAAAAACCTATTAAAACACATTATTCTATATAAATATCAATAAGCATTAAAAACAAATATAAGCGCACACATATACATACACATATACAATACATATATATATATATATATATGGGTCCCCTACTATTTACCGAAACGCCGATTCGCCGACAAATAAATCACCGACACCAAACGACCGACATCAAAAAGTACCGACAACGCAAAACACCGAACACCATAACACCGACACACTACACGTAAACAACACAGTACACTACAGGACATATCCACTAGCCCTAACCCAAACCCTAACCCTAAGGTCCGACACTACCGCACACTCTCCCTACCTGCACCCTAACCCTAACTCACTTACCCACCCCTAACCCCAAGCTCCGACACTACGCACACTCTCCCTACCTGCACCCTAACCCTAACTCACTTACTCACCCCTAACCCCAAGCTCCGACACTACCGCACACTCTCCCTACCTGCACCCTAACCCTAACTCACTTACCCACCCCTAACCCCAAGCTCCGACACTACCGCACACTCTCCCTACCTGCACCCTAACCCTAACTCACTTACCCACCCCTAACCCCAAGCTCCGACACTACCGCACACTAACCTATCACACACCCTAACCCTACATCCCTCACTATTGCACACTTACCTGTCCGCTCCCTACTCCTAAATCCCTCACTATCGCATACTTACCAGGTCGTGCTTACACATTCCCCTTGTCGGTCTTCTGGCTGTCGGTATTCCAGCGTGTCGGTCAACTGCGTTGTCGGTCCTTTCGCGTTCCTCTTCCGCGTGTCGGCGAATCGGCGTTTCGGTAAATAGTAGGGGACCCATATATACATATATATGCACACATGCTCATACCTATACACATAACTTAACCATGCAAAGACTAATGTACTATAATGTGCTCTAAAACCATTGTGCACAAATTATTTAAAAAAAATTGTTAAAGCCTCTCCCTCTGCTTCTTAACCAGTACAGGCTTCAAGCTGACTGCATTGTTCAGACCAGGAGATGTATCTGCCTGGAGCCTAATAATCCACTCCAACTCTTTCAACTCTAAAGTGTTATTGATATCACCTTTCCTTATACTCACTTCTACTTTACTTAACACCCTAAACTTAAAGACATGTTTTTTACCTTTATCTATAACATGCTTACTCAAAACATTTGTTAATACCTTTCTCCTTATTTCTGATTTATGCTCCACCATTCTCTCTCTTAACTTCCTAATCATTTTGCCCACGTAAAATGATGTACACAACACACATGTAGCCAAATAAACTACCCTTTCCTCATTACATGCTGTTAACATTCTTAAAGCAAAAACTTCTCCACTTATGGGATGCTGAAATATATTATCTCCTTCATATAAATCTTGTTGAGTGACGAGTAGAAGGGAACAATGACCTCTTTTTTCCTGGATTTGAAACCTGTTGTGATGAGGTGTGCCACGTAGAAGGATTTCTTGACTACTGTGGCGATGTGATTATCAAAGGAGAGACTACTGTCCACATATGTCCCAAGGTCTCGTATCACACTTTCGGTGTTAAGTTTACTACCGCCTATGTGGTAGTTAATGGGTACAAACTTTTTACCAAAGGGGATGACAATGCACTTTTTGGCATTGAGCTTGAGGCCATGGCTTTGACACCAGGCATCTGTCTCAGTGAGGCCCTTTTGTAGGATGTCCACATCGTTTGGAGTTTCGATTATTGCTCCTAGTTTGTTTGTTTATAAAACATAGCCACTGGAGTAGAGTGAAAATATCTACCTACAAATAACTATATAATAACTAATTATACTATTACTATATTCCTAAATACATATACAGAATTGTTAGCACTTACTTAACAAAAGAACTATGTAGCGAATATAAAACATATATCGCTACTGCTATCTACTGACCATTTGGAACTATTGCATATAAGTTAAGTTTTAATGATATCCATAGATGACACATCGTTAGCATACTCAAGAATAATTACTCATTCCAGGTTTAGAAATGGCAATTGGATTAATGATATATATCTTCTTTTTCCTAAGCATTTATGCATACATAAATTAATTATGTCAATATTTTATCATTGCCCAAAACTGTAAATACTGCTTTCAGATGTGATAACTTAATTTTTGTACAAAGTGCTTCTGTTCTGCCTATACTGAACATCATTAAAATGGTCATATATACTTTATATTCACATTGTAGAAGTCTGTCATACATAATATATCTATACTTACTGCATATATATATATATAGATATATATATATATATATATATATATATATATATATATATATATATATATATATATATGTGTGTGTGTGTGTGTGTGTGTGTGTGTGTGTGTGTGTGTGTGTGTGTCTTTTTCCTTTTTTGGCCTTCCTCTGCTTACCTGTCAGGCCTTAACCTGCAGTAACTGTTCTCATGGTATTTTGGAGAGTTTGCATTTTATTATATAATCTTATTCTGTGCATGTATATGTGTGTTTCTTTTCCTTCTATTTTAGTTTATTGGCCTTCCTCTGCTTACATTCAATCCTTAATCTGCAGTGACTGTCCTCAAGGTGTTTTGAGATTTTAGATTTAATTATATAATTTCATTGTGTGTGTGTGTGTGTGTGTGTGTGTGTGTGTGTGTGTGTGTGTGTGTGTGTGTGTGTGTGTATTTTTCTAGGTGCCTTCTCCCCGTTGCCTGCTGAAAATCAAAAGTCGCCCATCAGACTCAAGTTCATTCATTAGCAAGTGGTGAGGAGTCCCTAGTTCTAGTAGGGTGAGAGCTGTCTGGAGCAGCTACTATTCAAGCTGAAATCAGGGAGTTTGTGCTCTTGCTGGCATCCTGGAAATGGCAACATTTGGGTGAGTATTCAACCCCCCTGTCCCTGGTGTTGTACTTTATAATGGGTCTAATGAGTGATGAGTACAGGGGAACAATTACCTCTTTTTTCCCTGGATGAGAGCCCTTTTATGATGAGATGTGCCACATAGAAGGACTTCCTGACTACTGTGGCGATGTGACTATCAAAGGAGAGACTACTGTCCACCTGGGTCCCAAGGTCTCTTATCACGCATTCGGTGTTAAGTAGATTGCTGCCTATGTGGTACTTCATGGGTACAGAGTTTTTACCAAAGGGGATGACACTGCACTTTTTGGCATTGAACTTGAGGCCATGGCTCTGACACCAGGCATCAATCTCAGTGAGGCCCTTCTGTAGGATGTCTACATCATTTGGGGACTTGAGTATGGCTCCTATTTTGCAGTCCACTGCAGAAGTATAAACTCTATACTGTAGCTTTTCTAGGTTTGTAAATTGTAAGAAATTCTTTTTCAGTGGAACAAAGGGGCAGTTTGGAAAGTCCTTGGTGATTTCAAATAAATTTTTGATGAAAAATGCACTTCTAAAAGGGACAAAAATTAAATTAGGAAGATGGCAATTGTAAGAAGGATATAGCTGAGTGATAGCAGTAAGAAGTTATTGTAATGAGAAATCAGAAATGAGGAAAAGAGTACCGTCAGGATTTGTTGTACAGATGAGAAGAGGTGAAATGCACTGTTATGGCCCTCAGCCTTGTGAGATGTGAAATACACTGTTATGGCACTCAGCCTTGTGAGATGTGAAATACACTGTTATGGCACTCAGCCTTGTGAGATGTGAAATATACTGTTATGGCACTCAGCCTTGTGAGATGTGAAATATACTGTTATGGCACTCAGCCTTGTGAGATGTGAAATACACTGTTATGGCACTCAGCCTTGTGAGATGTGAAATACACTGTTATGGCACTCAGCCTTGTGAGATGTGAAATACACTGTTATGGTCCTCAGCCTTGTGAGATGTGAAATATACTGTTATGGCACTCAGCCTTGTGAGATGTGAAATATACTGTTATGGCACTCAGCCTTGTGAGATGTGAAATACACTGTTATGGCACTCAGCCTTGTGAGATGTGAAATACACTGTTATGGCACTCAGCCTTGTGAGATGTGAAATACGCTGTTATGGCACTCAGCCTTATGAGATGTGAAATATACTGTTATGGAACTCAGCCTTGTGAGATGTGAAATACACTGTTATGGCACTCAGCCTTGTGAGATGTGAAATACACTGTTATGGCACTCAGCCTTGTGAGATGTGAAATACACTGTTATGGCACTCAGCCTTGTGAGATGTGAAATACACTGTTATGGCACTCAGCCTTGTGAGATGTGAAATATACTGTTATGGCACTCAGCCTTGTGAGATGTGAAATACACTGTTATGGCACTCAGCCTTGTGAGATGTGAAATATACTGTTTTGGCACTCAGCCTTGTGAGATGTGAAATACACTGTTATGGCACTCAGCCTTGTGAGATGTGAAATATACTGTTATGGCACTCAGCCTTGTGAGATGTGAAATGTACTGTTATGGCACTCAGCCTTGTGAGATGTGAAATATACTGTTATGGCACTCAGCCTTGTGAGATGTGAAATATTCTGTTATGGCACTCAGCCTTGTGAGATGTGAAATATACTGTTATGGCACTCAGCCTTGTGAGATGTGAAATACACTGTTATGGCACTCAGCCTTGTGAGATGTGAAATACACTGTTATGGCACTCAGCCTTGTGAGATGTGAAATACACTGTTATGGCACTCAGCCTTGTGAGATGTGAAATACACTGTTATGGCACTCAGCCTTGTGAGATGTGAAATATACTGTTATGGCACTCAGCCTTGTGAGATGTGAAATACACTGTTATGGCACTCAGCCTTGTGAGATGTGAAATACACTGTTATGGCACTCAGCCTTGTGAGATGTGAAATATACTGTTATGGCACTCAGCCTTGTGAGATGTGAAATACACTGTTATGGCACTCAGCCTTGTGAGATGTGAAATATACTGTTATGGCACTCAGCCTTGTGAGATGTGAAATACACTGTTATGGCACTCAGCCTTGTGAGATGTGAAATACACTGTTATGGCACTCAGCCTTGTGAGATGTGAAATACACTGTTATGGCACTCAGCCTTGTGAGATGTGAAATACACTGTTATGGCACTCAGCCTTGTGAGATGTGAAATATACTGTTATGGCACTCAGCCTTGTGAGATGTGAAAACCCTGTTATGGCACTCAGCCTTGTGAGATGTGAAATATACTGTTATGGCACTCAGCCTTGTGAGATGTGAAATACACTGTTATGGCACTCAGCCTTGTGAGATGTGAAATACACTGTTATGGCACTCAGCCTTGTGAGATGTGAAATATACTGTTATGGCACTCAGCCTTGTGAGATGTGAAATACACTGTTATGGCACTCAGCCTTGTGAGATGTGAAAACCCTGTTATGGCACTCAGCCTTGTGAGATGTGAAATATACTGTTATGGCACTCAGCCTTGTGAGATGTGAAATACACTGTTATGGCACTCAGCCTTGTGAGATGTGAAATACACTGTTATGGCACTCAGCCTTGTGAGATGTGAAATACACTGTTATGGCACTCAGCCTTGTGAGATGTGAAATACACTGTTATGGCACTCAGCCTTGTGAGATGTGAAATACACTGTTATGGCACTCAGCCTTGTGAGATGTGAAATACACTGTTATGGCACTCAGCCTTGTGAGATGTGAAATATACTGTTATGGCACTCAGCCTTGTGAGATGTGAAATATACTGTTATGGCACTCAGCCTTGTGAGATGTGAAATACACTGTTATGGCACTCAGCCTTGTGAGATGTGAAATATACTGTTATGGCACTCAGCCTTGTGAGATGTGAAATATACTGTTATGGCACTCAGCCTTGTGAGATGTGAAATACACTGTTATGGCACTCAGCCTTGTGAGATGTGAAATACACTGTTATGGCACTCAGCCTTGTGAGATGTGAAATACACTGTTATGGCACTCAGCCTTGTGAGATGTGAAATACACTGTTATGGCACTCAGCCTTGTGAGATGTGAAATACACTGTTATGGCACTCAGCCTTGTGAGATGTGAAAACCCTGTTATGGCACTCAGCCTTTTGAGATGTGAAATATACTGTTATGGCACTCAGCCTTGTGAGATGTGAAATACACTGTTATGGCACTCAGCCTTGTGAGATGTGAAATACACTGTTATGGCACTCAGCCTTGTGAGATGTGAAATACACTGTTATGGCACTCAGCCTTGTGAGATGTGAAATACACTGTTATGGCACTCAGCCTTGTGAGATGTGAAATACACTGTTATGGCACTCAGCCTTGTGAGATGTGAAATATACTGTTATGGCACTCAGCCTTGTGAGATGTGAAATATACTGTTATGGCACTCCGCCTTGTGAGATGTGAAATATACTGTTATGGCCGTCAGCCTTGTGAGATGCAGGAGCAGATCCATTTTTCTTTCAGGTGACATTTTAATTGTGTTTTGAAGGAATTTTCATTTTGATCTGGTTTTAGTGCTGGATGGAAGGAGGTCCATATTTCTGAAATCTTGTTTGAGTACAGGGAGTCCTCTGCCGAATTGTAAGATTTCATTACAGAGATCAAAGACTGGTCTTTTGATCTTAGTTATCTTTCAGATGCATAGAGTTTTATAATTTTTTTATGGTTAGACAGTTGTCTGTTTTATGCAAGATTCTGTGTACAGTATCAAGTTTAGATAAAGATAATTAGTTGGGTTGTTCTAATCGATTAAGTTCCCTGAGTTCTAGACAGTGGTGTGACTGGTAGTAATGATTTGTGGCAAATCTGGTGGTGTTGTTATAACATTGTTCTAGCTTTGGCAACAAAGTGACTTGCATGTTATAGAAAATGGGGGAAGCATAAATTAGAGAAGTACATTAAGTAAGTAAGTAAGCAGACACTATACTTTTTCTGGCTTCATCAGTGAGGAATCATTTTACTTTGTATAAAGAGTCTAGTTTCTACAGTGTTTTTTTATGGCTTGGTTAATGTGTTGATCAAATTTTAGCTGGTCATCAATGATGTCACCTAGGAGTTTAGCCTGGTGAACTCATTTGATCTTAGTGTTGCTAGCCTATGATGGTAATAGACATCTTTTGGTTTGAGAGGGGTTTGGGAGTAAATAATATTAACTTTGTTTTACTGGGATTCAGTAGGAGTTGAGATTTGTTTAGCAAGAGTCAATAGAGCTTATCAGAATAGAGATGGGATAGGCTATGGCATTAGCTCCATTTTAAGACACTTACATGGGAGGTTGTCGGGTAGGTGTGGTAGGTTTCAGTTTTAAAACAAGTTTTTTTGATATTTGCAGTAGAGACTGGCTAGAATGAGAAGTGATTAAATAGACATGAGTATTGTGGTAGAGTTTTGATTTGGTTTGTTGGGTTGCTAATTACAGATTGGACTATTATAATGAAATGGGCATTAATCTGGTTAGCTATACTACTCTTTTGGTTTGCAAGTTTGGGGTTGCCTGTGTGGCTTGCTCTGGTAGTAATCACTTGTTAATGGGATTCCAGAGTGTTTTGACTGTTTTTAGATTGTTAACATTTCAATTTTTTTTTTATCCAGACCTTCCATGCTTCCGTGTCATTTTATGCAGAGTTTCTATTGTCAACAATGAGGCTGGGTTGGATTTGCGTCTCCCAATTCTGGATGGGGCTAGTGAGTCAGGGTTACCTATGAGACTATTGTTGAATACTGTTACTGCATCAACTATTGGAAGAGGCCTAAGAGATTCCAATTATTATTATTACCACAGTGAAAACAAGGAAATGCATAAAGCTTGCAGCTTCTACTATTTATGTCAGCAGTTCTGAGTTCTCCTATGGAAAAAAAAAGGTTGCCTGGGCTGTATTTTTAGCATAGCTCATCATTTAGGATTAGTTCCTCATTGTTCTTAAGGTAATTATGCTTTATTTTTCATTCTCTTATCATTTTAGTGCTATAGAATAACACTGCTATGGTGATTGCTCGGGCTGCTACAGGAGTCGTTTTAAAATTTTTGATTGGCTCTGGCTGAGTCAGATGATTTGCATGATACAGACAGAAACCACAAAAGTAAAGACTTACTAAGGAATGTATGGAATTTGTTTGAAGTATATGGTTGTTGATCACAATGTTTTATTCAGAATAGGCAAGAGCACATTTTGTATATTTCACAGAAAAGCATTACTTTAAGTGATTTGTCACTGACTGCAATTTGCATTTTTCATCTTCTGTAATTTGCATATAATATTGTAGTGAATAAGGTTGCCTTTTGAACATTTTTGAGGTTCTGTAAGATGAGGAGCAATGCTTATCATGAATTGAAAGTGCGTATTATATTGTCTTTTATTCATTTAAGGCTATTTATACTAAATGGTTCATACAAAAGTTGGAAAACCTCAGTTATGCTAACAACTCATTTTCTCAAATACAGATGAACATTTTAATAGTTATGATAAATTTGTCACCCAGAGACTCCCTATGCTGTGGAATAAAATCCCGGTCCATGTGAGGCAGAGCACCTCGCTGGCTCTGTTCAAGAGAAATCTTGACCGGTGGATGGGAGATCGTAGGTTTACCCCGGGAATCATCTCTGTGTCACTGCTGGACAGAGGCACAACAAACTAATGGGCACAGTATTTTTTAACATAAGGGGTGGCGTAAGCCACAAAACTCTGGGCTAGGCTTATAAATGCCTTAGGGCAGATAGCCTAGTATAAACCTATGAACCTATGAACCTATGACACTTGGCATTTAGTAGCAGTACAGAACAAAATATGACAAGGAATGACTGTGGGAAAAGTAAGAATTTCTAACTTAATTTTAAGCTGATGTCAGGTACATGTTATGGCACTTCTTTGAAATATTACATTTGTTCAAATTTAAGGGTCAGTTTGCAATAATCTAATTTAGTTCTATATTTTATACTACAGTGCTCTCAAAGAGCATTATAAATTATAGTCTTTGGCCTGAATGCTGCAGAACTGTCGATGGAGTGACCATATTTGCAGTTTGCAATGCATGATGATCATGCAGGGAGATAATTTCCTGAAAATATTGGCAATTTATTGCAACAACCTTAACTACACTATCACTTTAAGACATTTTTGGTTTATTTTTATTTTAATGGCTGACTAAATGAGGTTTAGAACAGACCAATTTGTCCATAGACATCTTCAAGTGGGTCTAGATATATCGAGTAGCAGGAATTAAAAAGATGGGGGAAGATAAGGTTAAATAAGAATGAGGGATGAATGGAAGGAAATGAGGTAAGGGTAGGGAGGAGCTTAAAGGATTTTAGGCAAGTGTAACTGAAGTAGGAGTCAAATTTTTGGCATGAACTTGCTAAGGCTGGTTGCACGTCCTAGACAACCTGTGGGTGTTTCGGTGCAGATAGGCCTTAGGTGTGAGTGGGGACATGGTGAGGTTTGGTGAATGAAATGAGTTTTTTTTTCTCCATTTAAAGGTCGGCTTGGTAGTTTGCAGGTTCAGTGGGTTGGCAGCTTCATTTAGGTAGTAGCATAGGAATGAGATGAGTGGTTGGAGCTGATTAAAACTCTTTTTTACTTACCACAGGTTTTGCCCAGGGGAGATGAGTCAAGGTTGTTTGGTCCATAGGTTTCATAGTATCAGACATTACCTTGCTTTGTGAGAGATCACTGTCATTACACTTGGTAATATGCTGAGTTTTACATGTTTCACAGCATGGATGGGCTTTTGTAAAATGGTAGGAATTAAAGAAGATGAACAGTAAAGAAGCATATGGGAACTGACTGTGTTCATCTGGGGTTCCAAGAATCTGTATTGACTGGTAGTGGTGGGCTGGTTAGGGTTTTTCTTATTTCATCTTATTTCATTAAGACCTGTGTATGTTATTGCTTACTCAGTAGTTCCGTTGCTTTGCAGTTGGGGTGGGAATGAAGTCTATGGCAAGTTTTCTCAGGCTGTGGAACTTGGTTTTCTCTGTTTTCAGCTGAGCGGTAAGGCTTTGAGGGATTTTCATGGGCTGCGAAACTTGCTGCATATGTGCAGTGTGTCCTTGGTCATTGGGGGGAGGTGGCATTGTGGAATGGGCATGCAATACTTTAAGTTTTTGGTTTCCAATGAAATATAAATCAACAGCAGAAGGTCATGTTTGTGATGTGGTTGTTGGTCAGATCCTTATGACTGTGGGCGGTTTCTTGAGCACATGTGATGGAGGCCTTTGTTTGTCATTCTGTAATCATCTTGGAGGATTTCAGCAGACATTTGGACATTTGGTAGCTGACTACTTTTCGAGTTTGCATTATGACCATTGAAGGACATAGGTAGTTTTAACTACGGTATGTCTGTATATTTCAAATTAATTGTTTATTGGCAAATATGGAAATAATATATTCAGTAACTTTCATTGCTACAAGCATAGTTTGGCTGTAGCAGGTTATATTATGGGAGAAGTCTATTCTGGAGCATTGTCGTTTGTGTAAAATGAGGTATATATTGTCTGCTGAATGGCATTTTTTGTAGGTTTAAAAGGGAAACAGCTATGCTCGGGTGTTGTAATGTACTTGCATGGCTTTTACTGTGGGGTTTGTGGGTGGTTGCTGTGTTTGACAAGTCTTTTATGCATTTACAGTTTGGTAGAGACAGGGAGTGGCATGGTGCTCCCCCCTTTTTGTGTGTGTTTTCCATGTCTCCCAACTGTTCAGATTGTTGTAGAGTGTCCAGAGTTTTGGCCCGTATTTTGGGTCCATTCCTAGTAACATTAGTGGTTTTCTGGAAATCACTGGGACGATCGGAGGATTGATGTCACTAGATAATAACATACATTTCAGGCTTCAGAAAGTGAATGTTGAAACATACGGTGTTATGCTAGCAGCTTTCTAAGCTTAGAACAGCAATTTTTTGTATATGACCCCAGTTTTGGGCCTTGATCCCTCTATTTAGTCAGGCTTTATCTAGATTTCTGGCACTTAGCGGTTGAGAGGTATGCGTGTTAATGATCGGATTGGTGGATCAATTTTGCGGGTGGAGCACAAGTTCCATCAACTAAGTGCAGGAGAACAATGTAGTCAACCATTTTGGGCTTTGTTGCACTTCCATAGTTTGGCCCTTTTTTTTTTTGCCTTCCTCTCGTGAAATTAAAGTTTTGGAGGGCGGAGGCTGTCAAACTATGGCAAATCACTGAAGAGTCAGTTGGGAAGTAGGGGAAGACCCTGTTTTTAGCTGGATAAGTTTGTCAGAGTTAAACTTGAAGGTCATCCCTATTTGACTACAGTTTTAGCTCTGTTTTTACCTCAAACTGTATATTACTTTACATTACTTTATCCTGTTGGTATTTTTAAGTTACCAGTATTAAGGGTTGGAGGTGTCACTGTTTGTCCCTGATTATTACTGGAGTTGCCCTTGATTTTGAGGTTTGTCCCTGTTTATTTGAGACCTAGGTTGCAGTGTTTACCTTTGCCAATACAAGAATACAGAATTAATATTAACAAGTGCTTTATCCTGTGTTCCAGATAATAGTGAGATGGGGGGGGGTGGCTTCAGAAAGGTATCCAAAAACATGTTATAAGTTACCAGCAAACAACATGGCATTGTACAAAGGGCACCTTCTGGTTGTAGTAGCTCATTCTTCATGGGTGCTTTATGGGCTTTGTGGTATCCATTCTAGTCTATCCGTGGCTGTTTTTTGTGGGGTCTAGGTAGTTGGTTGGCGGATTTCAGTGCATGTGTGGGGTAGATTTTAAGGTTGTTGAAGGGAGGGTGGATTTTGTCCATAGGTTGGCATTTCATAAATGATTTGTTCTATCAAATTGGTGCATGCATGGAGGAACGACATTTGAAAGTGATGGCTTATACTTGTGTTTCAGACTTCATACCATTTGTGATTTTATGCTCACCTAATCTGTTGTTTCTATTGGAGTTAAGTCTGTGGGAGCCATTTGAATGTGGTTGTTTCAGGTGAGCAGTCAGCGGAATCATGGTTTTGTCTAGCTTCTTGCTCTAAGAGGTTAGGAGGTATGTGCCAATTGTCCAGAATTTTGTCTCATATTTGGTTCTTTTCTCTGCCAGAATACTAGCACATCTTTAAAGCCTGAAGTTAGGTGGGTATAATGGGAATTTGAGTTCACACTTCCTGTCCTTCAGAAATTCATGTTAATTTGTTTTTCTTTTACAGATTGTGGAAGTATGAAATTTTAGTGGGCACCAGTCAGAGCTGAAGGAGGCAGACTCAAAAGGTGATGGAGAGTGTTTCAGAGGATGTCCTGGTTGGTAGAGTGGTGAGCAATGAGGCCAGATGTGGGAGCGCAGAGTGTGCAATGTTCAGTGGCATGATGGAAGTGGATTTGAAAGGTAATGGATTCTGCTGGATTGGATGTTTCTGATTGCTGGAGTGACGCATGATGAGGGTGAAGGTAATTTTACCTTATTCTGTACTCATTAAGGCACAACAGAATTGCTGCAGTTTGGGGCAATGTAGGGGCAAGTGAGTTGGAGGTAGGTTGGGAGGACAGGGTAAAGTAGGGTTGGGGATTGCTTATGGAGAGTTTGGGGATTCCCAAAGGTGGGGTGGGGTCAAAACAACCTAGGTGCGAAGGAAGTTATTAGGGTAAGGGTTCTGGGGCTCTTACAAGTTAGCCAAGTTCAATCCTTATTTTCAGGTGCAGCATATAGTGTCCTCAATGAGGGACATGGGTGGAACCTTAGTGGTGAATTTACAGTTACCTATGCAGTTAATCAAATGGTGTTGGAAGAGGGCCTATGAGGTGTTCTATGTTGGGGGTTGTTACACAAGGGTATGGTGTCTTCTGGGAAACAAATCTGTCTTTCGGGCAGGTTCTGACATCACATACCAGATTAAGGTTGTTAGAGCGAGTAACACGTGTACCCTTTGACTGCCTCCTTGGCCTGGTAAGAGGTGGTTCGGTAAAGGTGTTATTTTTAAGAGTAGGTAGGGTGAGGGAACATGGTAGGTATGTGGGGTTTTAGGGGATATGTGATTAACTAGGTGTTTTATTGGCTATGCAGAAGTTAGAAGGCTTAAACAAGGCATTGCTACGGGCTTCTTTGCAGGTATAGGATGTGTTTTATTCCTTACCAGATGCAAAAGTAACACATTGCTGATGACAACCAGTGGATTAAGGATGTTTAGCTTTTTGGGCTGTTGAAGCTGTATGTCATCCAGTTTACATGAGTTGTTCTGGATGGGGGTAAATAAGTTGGTGCATGGTTTTATCAGTGTAGTGCCTTTGGCACATTTCATTGGGACTGCCTTTTGGCAAATGGATAGGGTTGTCATGGGGATTTGCATTTGTTTATGAATGTGACAGGTTCTGGGCTTGGGGGCATAATTTGGGGGCGGTTGGTTTGTTGGATGGAAGGACAATTGGGGGATGTTGAATGTTGAATCCAATTAATCTGGCATAGACCAAATTAATCAGGCGTAGGTGGTTTAGTAGAAAGTTGTTGGGGATTAGAATTCAGTTTCATCTGTTTAATATGACAGTGGCATGGGTTTTGTTGTTAGTGTTAGATGAGGTTTGTCAGGTTGTGTTAGGGTACAGGCCCAAGGTAGGAGATGGTGCCACCTCTTATAAGAGAGGCATATGGTGGGGCATTGCCAGATTAGTTTTATTTGTTTTCCAGCTGCCTGTGGAAAAGAGTTTGGTGGGAAAGACTTAGTTGTTTGTCAGGCTTAGGAACAAGGTAAGGCAATTCAGTGGGGCAAGGAGGATTTAGCTGTGAGAAATAGTTGTATGGGTGACAAGGCTATGTGAACATATGGAATCTTTGTTGGTGGTTCATTGACTTGAGGGATTGGGATAGGTTTGATAGTGTTAAGACTGACAGACATTGGCTATTGTCAAGATAGGTTTGTTGTGTTGGTTGGTGTTGGTAGATGGAGGTTCACTGGGGTACCTCCATGTGGCATTTATTTTACGGATTTATTGAAGTTATTCAGAAGGTGGTTTGTTGACTAGCAAATGCTATGATGTCATTAAATGTTTTCTTGTTTAGGTTGGAAGTTGTGGTGATGACAGTATTACTATTAATATGATTTTGGAAAGGAAATCTCAGGTTGGTCATTGTGTAGACTGGACGGTTAAATAGGGCTGCAGTTAGGCATGAGGGTATCCAAGTGCCCTTGCATGGTTTTCGTGTGGCATTAGGTCTAGTGTTGGTGGTACATTTGGTAGGTAATAAATTGGGAATCGGTATGAAGTTACTATTGGTAGTTAGGATAAGGGAGAATTTAGTCAGTATACAGAGGTTATACAAGGATATTGGTTATTTAGCATTGCAGTGGGATTATTGGTTTAATTTCAGTCATTTAGGTGATTGGCTGCTTTGGGTACTTATGTTATAAGTCTTTGGGAGTTTGGAAGGGATCCAGTTTGGTTTAGAGAGGACTGAGTACATTGAATGATGCCAGTTTGAGGTTATGGTTTGTTACGTTAGCATTGCAGAGGGTTCAGTGGTTTGCTTTCAGCTTTTTAGGCATCTGACTAATTTTGTTATTTATGGGATAAGGATTTGAGAGGTGATGGAATGGACACAGTTTGGTTAGGCAGGATGGGGTACACTGCATGATGTTTGGCCTAATGCTTTAATGGTGGTTAGGTTGCTGAAAGTTTGGTGGGAGAGAGGGGGAACAGCATGGTCAGGCTGGTGGGTGGAGAAGAGGAGAAGGCTTGCCCTTTTCTGTTCCCCTTCTGGTGTTGGATGTCCAATTCAATAAGTTGGGAAAGGAAAGTGAGTTGCCTTGTCTTTTTCTCCTGTACCTACCTCCAACATAAAAAAACCCTTAACTAAACTTAAGCCCACCAAATTAGCAGCAGACAACCTCCTAAGTGAATACCTACAAATCGCAGCTGATGCTCTGGCCTACCCAGTATCCATCTTGATTAACCAATCTCTGTCAGAAAGTTATGTTCCCACACTGTGGAAAGTATCACATATAATTCTCCTCCACAAAGGCGGACCCTCCACAGAACTAACCAGTTACCGCCCCATAGCTATTCTCTCTCCACTCCAAAATACTAGAGAGATGCATACACTCTCAGGTCTCAGACTACCACCTTACTAACAACCTCCTTTCCAATACTCAGCATGGTTTCTGACCAAACCATAGCACAACCATTGCCTTACTCTCCTTTACTAACACTATCCTTCAGCATAAAAACAATGGCAATCTCTCCTCTGCTACTTTCCTAGACCTATCTAAAGCATTTGACATGGTCCCACACAAACAACTTATCTCTGTCCTCAATAACCTATCCTTCTCTCAGTCAGTCACCAACTGGTTTCAGAGTTACCTGTCTGACCGCCAACAATCCGTTGTATGGCAGAATGACATATCTCCCCAACTACCTGTCTCCATAGGGGTTCCCCAAGGATCCATTCTTGGACCTCTACTCTTCTCTGTTTTCACCAATAATCTAGCCTCTGCCACCAAACATGGCATACTCATACAATACGCAGATGACTCAACCATCATCTACTCAGCCCAGTCCCTACCCAAACTGCAAAAAGTAACACAGGAAGCCTTTTCCTCTGTTAAATCTTGGTTATCAGATGCCTAATTAATACTCAACCCAAACAAAACTAAACTATTCATCTTCCAACCCACCAAACATACTCAAAACAACTCTCACTTTAACATCACAGCAAAAGACAACACCACTATATACCCAACTGAACACACCAAATTGCTAGGAGTGGAAATAGACAATAAACTAAAATTTGACATTCACATATCCATGACCATAAAAAAAGTCCACAAAAAACTAGGAGCGTTATACATTCTCACCAAAGCAGCAAAGATTTCAATAGCAAATTCCCACCTTATCTCCACCCTACTTTATGCCTCTCCAATATATACCAACGTAAGGCAATGCGATCTAAACAAGCTAGAGACCTGTTACAACAAAATCTCCAAATTCGCCATAGGGGCATCCTACCATAGTCACCACTGTCTCTCACTTGCTGAACTGGGCTGGCTTGAACTCCCTCACCTCCTTCAATGGTACCAACTCTCACTCACTCAACTCACCCACAAACTAGTAAACCATCCACTAAATGTCCCATCCCTCCAGAATCTACTCCAACCCTATCGCACCACCAGACCACTAAGATCCATCAACAAAAATCACTTGCAGATCACTAAAGCCAATAACTCTGCTGGTGAAGCACTGTTCTCTTGCACCATAGCCAAATTATGGAACTCCTTCCCATCCACAATTACCTCCATACCATCATGCACCCACTTCAAAACTTTACTAAAAGCGCACCTAAAAACATGCTGGCTATGCCCTTGCAACTCCCACTCTAAAATCACCCACCCCATCCAACCACTACCTTTCTTTCCACTCCACTAACTACCTTGATTATAGCAAGCTCAGATGCTCATAAGCCTAGTACTTATTATACAGCAGGAACTTCTTATTGTAACATTTGCTAATGTCTGTTATGTACTTCACAGATAAAGATTCTAGTTGTCAACTGATGTACTATGTTCTTCATCTGTAAATATGTTGTAAATCGCTATGTAATCCAATGTAACTACTGTCTGTTTATTTTAACTGTGGAGCTTTTCTCCCCAGGCCTCTGCTGAAAATGGACCTACGTCCAGTCAGACACTCACGGTCAACAAATGTAAATAAATAAAATAAATAAGTGAGTGGTTGTGCTGCTGCTTAAGTAAATAAGCAAGCGGAGGTAAGCTGCTTATTTGGTTGGAGGTATAAGTCAATAAATGGTAACTGAAGTGAGTGGTGGTATGCTGCTTCATAAGTAAGTGAGTGGAGGTATGGACGCTTCTTACTGATCAGGATGAGCGGGTCACGCTGTCGTATGTTAATGATATGTGGATCTTATTGTTACCTATATCATGTTTTGCTGGAAATTAATAAATATCAGTTAACAATCACGTTTATGGAAGTTTAATAAAGGTTGTCAAATGTCATTTGGTGTGAAGGGGACCAGGACAGATGAGATTTGGAACAGACCAGTTTGTGCAGGGACATCTTCAAGTGGGTTTAGATATATAGAGTAGCAGGAATTAAGAGGGTAAGGGGAGGACAGGGTTAAATAGGAATGAGGGATGATTGAGAGGAAATGAGGTAAGGATAGGAAGGGGCTTAAAGGGTTTTAGACAAGTGTAACTGGAGTAGGAGTCACATTTTGGGTGTGAACTTGCTACCCGCCCTCCCTACCCTTGTTGATAGTGGGAATGTCGGTTATTTTCAGTATGGGTAAGGTGGAGAAGAGGGGAAGGCTTGCCCTCTTCTGTTCCCCCTCTGGTGTTGGATGTTCAATTCAATAAGTTGGGAAAGGAAAGTGAGCAGTTGCGCTGCTTGATAAGTAAATAAGCAAGCAGATGAAGCTGCTTATTTGGTTGGAGGTATCATTCAATAAATGGTAACTGAAGTGAGTGGTAGTACGCTGCTTCATAAGTAAATGAGTAGAGGTATGGACACTGCTTAATGATCAGGATGAGCGGGGTCACGCTGTCCTGTGTTAATATTACATGGAAGTTATTTTTACCTATATCATGTTTTGGCAGAAATTAATAAATATTGGTTAACAATCGTGTTTATTGAAGTTTAATAAAGGTTGTCAAATGTCATTCGGTGTGATGTGTTTATTGAAGGGGACCAGTACAATATCAACTATAAGATCTTTTACTGTGACTGACCCAAACCCAGATATAATAAAAACTTCTTGTACCAGGCCAGACAGAAAAATCAGAACGTGTTGAGCACTTTCGTTCTTTATTTGTAGCAAGAACGTCTTCAGAAAAAAAAAAATAATGATAAGAATGCAGTGCACCAGTCAATTTGATAGATAGAGTGGATAAACTGAATAATAACAGCACAGACATAGAATTAATGTAGATAGCAGTGAAAATCATTATGCAATAGTTTACAAAGTGATATAAAATTAAGAAAAAATATATGACAGTACAGGACTGGAATAAACTGTATAAGTAAGTATACATTATTATAGATGGATAACAATGAATACTTAAATTATTTTGATTAAAAGAGAATACAACATGTATATCAAGTTACACTATTTGCAACAGTTGGTGAACTCAATAGATTGTATATTATAAAGTACAATTTTAGCTTTTGTTTGAGGATATGTAAGTTAAATAATCCCAGCTGAAGTAAAACACCTATACCGAGCTTGTGAAAGGAGACAGAAGATTTAATATAAGGTGAGATTTTTTTTTTTACTTTGTAATAATTCCCTGATTTTAGATGCTAAGACTCAGAAGCTGTGGTTGCTGCACCATAACCAAGTTTGGATGGTTTGAAATATGAATGGATTGTGTGGGTAAGCTTTTTAAAGGTTAGCTTGCTAGCAGGGCAAGGATGGTTTCCACTTTGAGCATTTTGAATAAAACTTAATATAGGAAAAGATCTATGAAGTATGGCACAATCATGTTCTCTTATGGAGCAAATGTGAAGAACCTACATATTTTATTAGAAAGGATGTGAAGATCTTCCTGGTTTAGGACCCAACCATATTTGAAATAGGTTTGTAAAATACATTTCCAGTTGCAGCAAATAAGATGGCCCTCACTTGGCAGTCACTACAAACTAGCAGTTTAAGTACATCTCAGGACATGGTAAGCTTGCAGCAATATGTTCAAAAGACCAAATGCCTGAGGACATTAGCCCAACTATGACATAAAACATGGAAGTGCATGGCCTGAAGAATGAGTGTGAGTGAGGAAGTCTAGACCAAAGCAATTGTTTTCTAAGGAGGTGATCAGTCTTAACAAGTCTCATGTTTTGTTTGTATTAGAAAAAGAACCAGATAGGCAAATTCAGTTGATTTACGAAAGGAAGTAGCTCAGAGACAAAAATAGTGGAGATGAAAGGTAAAGCAGATCCACACACAAGAACAGCTTTTGCTCAGTCTATCAAGAAGTACTTGGACTGTATAAACCTGACAGGTAAGGGGAAATCAAATGTGACTGAGAAGACAGGAATCTTGAGAGTGTTTATGACTGTCTTTTAACTGATACACTGTATATTGTTTTATGACTGAAATGATTGTGAGAATTTCTCTTTGCTTACTTGGTGAACAGTAAGCCTCTGGTGTAATAGTGGCACCATTTCAGGTATTTGAGTCAGAACACAGAGACCTGCAGACTTTTACATGTTAAATGGCAACGTTAGTCAGAGCCTGAGAGAGCTGTTGGTATTTTTAAATCTCTTTGTAGCTTGTACTGCATGATTCAATGGTATTACTTTGAACTATAAACGCATGAGGCATGAATTTGTCACAAAAAATGCATAGTAATAAAATATTTCTAAGAAGACAGAAAGTAGCCATACTTTGCCTATGTGAGCATAAGGTAGCTAAACATTATACTAGGGTATTGAGGAAACTCTGAGGTGACTGGAGAGTGTGCTAGGGTGGAATAAAAAGGTGTAAGTGGCCATGGCACAATATGTAAGCAACAACATAAGCTAGAAGTTGACAGATGAATAAAAAAAACAAAAAAAACAGAGTGGAAGTCTGTGCCAGATTTTCTACACACCATGAACTGGATAGAGTAGGCTTCTTTTATTTGTGCATAAACCTCAGAAGGAGGGAATAATGCTGATTCCAGAGTGTTAATAACTGGGAAATGTCAGTGTTACATTGCACTGCATTAGAGACAGGACTGTTTCAAATAGTGAGCACCAGTAGGTATCTTCCTTCCTATATTCAACTAGATTGGCTTACTGGCTAAATTCTAAGAGTATGCCATCAGTGGAGGAAAAAGTGAATATTATCTGTACATTCCTGACAAATCACATGCAGCTATGCTTATGTTTAATCTGTCATCTAAGAAGATAATGGAAAAAGTGGCATATGTACCCTTCCATTCATCCATCCACAACCTCTCTTTTCCATTTTAATACATGGGGATGAGGTGTCACTTCAACTGTGACAATCATCTAGAACCAGGCTTTACACTACCGGGTGGCTAGCCATTTGGGGTCTATATCATATGAGCGAATCGCACAAATTGTGAACGCTCATAATATCGAATGTGCCGGACCTCAAAGTGCTTTTTCCTGAGATCACGGTACAGTGAAGAATGGGATATTTGTCCTTTCCTCACTGTAGTGTGATCTCGGAGTTGGAATATATATTTAGCGGGCGGGTGTGGGAGGTGCAACCCCCCACAATAGGAAGTTTGAGGTCCGGTATGTTCGATATTATGAGCGTTTGCAATTTGTGTGATTCACTCATATGATATAGACCCAGCCATCTATCCTAAAAGAAGGGGATTAGCAGGAGTATTTAAAGAAGAGTAGAGAGGTTTATAAAAAGTTAATGCCCTAAGTAGTTTTCATAGTATCCCTTGGTGGGAGTCATTCAGACTAGGGGGAAGACTCAGTACTTAAAGATGGATGATATAATTATAGGTATGTGAGGTGGGATAGAAGAGACATTTGAAATGTATAAGAACACTACATTTGAGAACCCAAAATAGGAAAGAAAGAAAATAAAGATAAAATCTGATCTTCCCAGTGTTGAAGGCTGAAAAAAGCTCTTTCACTCTAAACTGCACCAGCAGCAAGTTTCTTGCAACTGCTGTAGCAAGCTACTTGCTACAATTACTAGTGCTGAGCTCTGTGAATGCTGTATTGGCATTCATTAAAGAAGTCTTGATATCACCTGTGGCTTCTTAGGTGAATGTTGGTACTTCACTTGCACTCCATCAGCAGCTGCCAGTTGTACCCCCTAATAGCTTGCATTTGGTGCAGCTGCCCTGTTTGCTCTCATGCCAGTTACAGTTCTGACCCAAGATAAAAGTGCCATGCTTGAACAGACCCAATGGTGAGCTGTTTCATTTTATTGGCAGCCTTTGCTAGAGCCACTAATGGCCTTGTCTGCTACAGTTTGGGAGAATACGTGTCTGAATCCATCTTATCTAGTGTCCACTAGAATGGTACCCCCAAACTGGTAAGGATCTAGACAAAATGGATTGTTATTGCCCTGTCTGATTTATTAGTACAGACCTAAAGGTTTATGAAAGGGCATTTGCTGACAGAGTAAAAGATCTTCTATTTGACTACATAATTTCCAGTCAGGCAGGTTTTATCAAGGGAAGGTTAAGTGTCAAACACCTTTGGACTCTTAGAGGTTGCATACAAGTGCTTCAAAGGCTACCAGAGCCAGTAGCTGTGATCATGCAGGATTTCACAAAAGCTTGTAACTTGATTTAGTGGGTTATGTACAGAAGGTGTTGGGTATGTGGATTTCTTAGCATATTTTATTTAGGCTGTCCAAACTTTATATGCCTCTACTTTGATGTGTCGTCAGTAATGGCTGCCAGGTGAACAAAATCCTGAAGAAAGTGTATCTCTTAATTAGAACTATGTTTAGGACATTAGCCTCTGGAGATGCATACATATTGGGAAAAATTTATAAATCCGTGATTAAAACTATAATGAAATATGGAGTGGGCTTCTGTATGTACCCATTGTCTAACATTCAGAAATCAGAGACAGTATAAAATTATTTTACAAGAGATTTGAATGGAGTCAGGAATTTACTAAATTATGAAGCAAGATTTAAAAGCTTTACAATGCTTACAGTAAATCACAGAATTATGACCGGGAAATTGGTTTGGGTTTATAAATTTTGAAATCTGAGGTATTAGAAAATACAGGACATTTATTTTTGAGTCATGGAAAAGGGACTAGAAATAATCAAATGACGTTAAACTTAGAAGACATGAAGTACAAAGAAGAAAAGGAATTCTTCTAGTTTAGAGTCAAATGAAAGCTAAATATCTTGACTTTAGAAGTGAGATCAGCTAATAATTCAGATATCTTCAAAATTAAATTGGATCAGTGGTGCAGTGAGCAGGTTTATTGGTCTTAATAAAAGTGGAGAGCAGCTGGACGTGATCTTGTATGAGGTCTCATGGCTATAACTTATGTTATAATTGTGACATTGTAAGCAGCATGTATGTCTAAGCTTGTGCACATATGCTACATAGTGGTATGAGAATGTCTGGAAGCTACAGTAAATGTTTATTAATACTTTTTTGCTTTAAATGGGAAGGAAATGACTTATAAGACAGTAGTAATATGAAGAGAGTAAGTAGAAGAATATGCTACGGAAGATTACAACATAACACTTTGAAGAACAGTTTTGTAAGTCCATTACATTGATTACTACAATCAAAATCTGTCTTTTAATAAGGTAAATGAGTGTTGAAAGGTAGTTACTTTACTCAATTGTGCTGTAGTCTTAATGTTCTACTTCTGTGGTGTTCTATGATATTAACAACATTGTGATACTATGTAGCTGGTGGGGTTGATGAGTGTGGTGGTGAGGTTAAGGTTTGCAGGGCATTGTCTACTTCCATGGCAGGGTCAGTGGAAGGTAATTGATATTGCAGGGTAAACACAAGTTATCAGGGTTACATCCTATTAGACTGTGCAAGTGCTATGACCCCACCTGTAGGCCAAGGAATGAGAATTCCACCTGCTGAATGCTGATATGCCAGTATTAGAATGTGGTCTACTGGCTGATAATTTCAACTACAACTGTTGCAGTATTATATGGGTGATCTGTGTGTGTGGGGTTATGCATATCATGTGTCTATTATACTGTACAACTACTATGCCTACACCTTGTCATTATATTGGGATACTAATAAAGTGTCTGTGAGTTTACTGCTTTGCATTGTGGGTTTGTTGGTGGGAAGCTAGCACAGTGCAAATGAATGCATAGAATGGGCAATCTTTCAACATCCCTCGATGTTACTACTACTTCTCTGTTTTGTACATACACTTTTAACAGTCTGGACCTCCACATTCATGTACTGCACATCTTGAAGAAGTATCTGAAACAGTACTACATGGGTAGGTATGGGGGCTTACAGTTCTGGAGAGTCATTTCAGTTTTACAGTTATGGATCCTGTGAGTTCTTCAATGATCATATCTGAATGGCCTACGTGAGGAATCATTATAGGGGATGTGCATTCTATGGTCTGTGTCAGAGTTTGGAGCCTTGCCTTTATACATCTGTGCCTGGATGTTATATGTCACTCACATGCTACTTATGTAGGTATGGGAGGGAAGGCCTACACACATACTGATATACAAACATACAGACATAGAGGAATGTCTCTATACTGCCTGAGTTCCTTGTATTCACATCTTTCTGAACGTCCTTTTTTAGAGACCTGTCTACCTGTGGGATGCATACATATACTCTCTTATGTCCTACAAGGTTGATAGAGCATTTGGTCTGGCACCACATAACAGCAGTGTATATCAGTGGCAGGGAGGTTGCTAAGCATTGGTAGTCGTAGCATGTGATGGGTCTCTGCTCCTCCAGAGTAAGGGTGTGTACCTGGCTGACACTAAAGAATATTGTAGAACTCCAAATAGTGTGTGGAGCTATTATATTTGCATACGTGGTCTGTACATGTACATTTGTCAGAAATCATTCCACATACACCCATGTGTGTGTATTTTGTCCTCTTTCATTAGTTATGCAAGTCTTATGTGGACAACATATTCAGTGACACTAAAAGCATAACACAGCCATATAGATCCCAGCAATACTTGTGAGTACTACCCCATTCCAACTGCAAAGGAAGATGGATGTTACCAACTCTAGCCTGTTACATGTTTGACTGAGTAGGGTTATACAGTGTGTGTCCTTACAGTATGTCACATATTTCTTTGCAGTTGCAGGTTATCATGCTTGGAAGTGGAAACATTAGAAAAGTAAATTCTCCCATACGTAGAATTAAATCCCACTACAGGCTTTCTGTTAGCATGGTAAGTGGGCGCTCCAAGACACATGTGACCAGGCCTTCTGTAGTCATGTATGGTGGGATCTGATTGCTGTTAGTGGCTAAAATTGAAATAATGAACAAAACCAAAGAAGGTCCACCAGCATTATCAGTGTCATATGAGTCTGCTAATAGAACTACATATGACAGAGACAAAGGTGTTACTGCATATGGGTCCAGATAGTTCTAACATACATGAGGAAGTGAAAGTCATCAGTGACAAGTTACAGAAAGCACCATAGATATCCATCAGTGATTCCCTGATAAGTACGTCTGAACATGGATTAATGCCTGCAGTAATAGCGTACTGCAAGTTGATACAATGTACAAGCTTGACTTCTTTGTTTTACAAGGACATGTGATCAACAGGTCCAAGTCACCTGCCCAAGATATGTTAACCACTGTTTTCCAATATCACACTATTAAGTAGTAGATATCTTGGTTGAAGGAGCAAAATACAGGTTTCTCCTTATCTACTGTTGAGCCAGTTGTGCCCAGATATTCTTTCAAGAGTTCATTACTTCTTCCTTGTATCTACTGTTGGCATAACTGTTAACTGTCCACATTTTTGCAGAATATCCAGATTTGTGCCTAATATTTTTGGTCTGTTCCTCATAACATTTGTGGTTTTCTAGCAAATCACTGAGATTGAAATCCCTAAATAATGAAAAAACATTTGAGTTTCAGACATCATATCCTTCAGAAAATGCAAAATACTGCTATTCTAGTAACCTTCTAAGTTTATACAAGCATTATTTAAAATCTATTCATATTTTTGAGCCTTTGTCCCCCCATTATTTTAGGCTTTGTCCAGATTTCTTGAACTAAGATGTTGAGAGGTATGACTGTTGGTCATGAACATGCATTAGTGCTGGGTGACTTTAACCTTTGGGGTGAGAATGAGTCAGTGGCTCTTGTCCAATAGTTCAGCTGTATAATTAAAGGTTTTGGATTTGCTCAGGTCACATTGTATGATTAGTGGTCCTATTTTTGAGAAGGCATGAGAGAAGGTTGCAGAACCAGCCTCATCGTCTGATCATTTCCTGACCCACTTTGGTCTAGACCTGATGCTCTCAGACCTCACCAGGTCATGATCTGAAGATGAGCTGTTCCAGCAGACATCTCATGCTGGATTTTGTTTCATCTGTGATCTCTC
Organism: Protopterus annectens; assembly: GCF_019279795.1. NCBI lineage: Eukaryota > Metazoa > Chordata > Ceratodontiformes > Protopteridae > Protopterus > Protopterus annectens. The sequence goes on from NC_056727.1 coordinate 752,366,061, forward strand.
ATAGGTTCATAGGCTGGTACTAGGCTATCGGCCCTAGGGCCTATACAAGCCTAGCCATAACAATTCCCTGGCTATTTCTTCCCACACTATTTACTTCCCTGGACCCCTGTCTAGAAGGCAACTGACATGATCCCTGGGGTGAATTTCCTTTCTCCCATCCAATCATCAAGGTTCCTTTTGAAAAGGGCCAAAGAGGTGCTCTGCTTGACATGTATGGGCAGTCTATTCCAGAGTCTGGGGAGTCTCTGGGTCAGGAACCTAGCCCTCCGGCATATTTTGTTTATTGTGATGACAAGGTTTAGATCCCTGGAGCATGTGTCTCTGAGGGATTGGGATTTCTTTAAGTGTAGCATGTCCAACAGCTCTGGGCTTGACATGGCCCTGTATGTTAAGAAGAGATCGTCTCTGAGTAGACGATATGCGACAGAGTATAACTGGAGTTTTTTAAGGCGGTCAGCATAAGGCATCTGCTTTAGGCCTGTGATTCTTTTAGTGAGGTATTTCTGTGGCCTTTCCAGTTGTTGCAGATGTCTTGAGAGGTACATATCAAATGGGGCATTGTATTCTATAATGGAGCTAATGAGTCTTCCTGAAGAATGATGCTGAATCTCTGGATGTTTTACTTGTAAAGTATAAGCGGTATTTTATCCTTAACTCTTGTTTCTTTTGCTTAGGTCATACTTGCCTAGTTTCCACTAGAACATGATTTGATCATGATCTCCAACTTCTTCATAGGTAAGGGTATGCATTGGCGAGCTGGTATCATTCAGCAGGTCTGATGAATGACAAGCTTAAGCTGGAGGAGCATTATGCCACTTACTATGCCGAAATCTCTCAAAAAAATTGCTTAGTGATTTAAAAAGATCTAGGTGGCACCATACTAACTAGCTGCACTTTTTCATGTTGTTAGTGGCTTGCATAGTACAGCCTTCCTGACCACAGGAGGGCTCTCTCTGCTTTGAGTGTGAATCCATTGCATGTTTCTTCTCCAACAAGGTTATTGCTGTCAGATTGTCCCTTCTACCAGTGGACCCCATGAGTACTGCTGTAATGCCAGCATATCCCACTTTTACTTCATGGATGATGTGTAATGTTCCCAGTTATCATGAGGTCATAGCTATGGTCTTAGGTATGTGGTCAACAACCTCTGGTCTGGATCCAAGCCCATCAAGAATAATTATAACTAGGCTCAATGTCCTGGGACAAGAGATTTTTAATTTTTCAGATGTCGGGTGCTTCCTTGACACTCAACCTTTCCTCACTGGTTGTGAAAGAAGCCATGATTATACCTGCTTTCAAGAATCCATCACTGCACCCCAATGAACTTGATCATTTCCACCCATCTCTAAACTTTTATTTTTAGCAAAGGTTGTTGAGAAGGCTATTTATAAACATCTTCAGATATATTTTCTAGACAACGGACTTGCTGGCCCATTTCTGTCTGTTTTTTGCACTCACTGCAGTTGAGAAACTGGACCAAATGTGCAACATCATGGACATGTGGCATGAGGAGTTTGCACATAGTAGGTACCTCTGTGCAGCTGCATGACATGGACAACACAGTTCCTGTGTCCAGTCCACCTCAGCTTCTGGTGGATGTGCTACCACAGGAGGGCAGAGGGCACAGCCTCATACCCATAGTGCCACCACCTCAACACTATCATCCAATATTGAAAGCAGTATGGGTGATGATGTACACATGGATGGGAAGCTTGTACATAGGTCACTAATAATATGAACCACTGTCCGTGCTAACAGACCACTGTATCCTCTTTATGTGCTGTTGCTTGTGCCTGGGAACTTCCCAGGAGAGAGTACACCATAGACAGGGGCATGAGTAGTCATGACATCCATCTTCCACTGGTGCCCTGGAACTTTCACCAAGACCACAGCACACTGCTGTATCACTTGTTGGAATTGTATCCCAAGACAGCCTCTTACAGATATCTGTGGTACCTGTCACCTGGTTTTGCTCACATGAATTCAATCTTCTCTTCATGCCTCACACAGACACACACACACACACACACACACACACGCACACACACTCTGCATTTTGTTGACACTTACACTCTGGCTCTTAATATCTGTGCATATGATAAGTGTTTCTTGCTCTCAGCACTTTGCAACCTACGTAGTTTATATCTGATGCACAGTGTGGCCAGTCTGTGCAGTTTGTGCATAGTAAAAGACAGCTCACAGGTGTAGTTTTGCATGCATAATTTTTGATTTATGTGAACAGCTTTATCCTGGCCCGTATTTATAAAAGAGATGCTACATCTTAGCTAGAACCTTGGCATCCATCCTGTGCCTATCTGTTATTGTCATACCCTGCAGCTGGCCCCTCATTGGGCACTTCCTCTAGCTAAATGTCTCTGCCCTGCTGTAACTGTTTCTGTGTGACACTGCACACACAGCACAGATTTACTTCATGTTGCAGTGTCATATTGCAATGCACCACCAGATACATCCAGGCAGCAAAAGTGGGCAGTTGGCAAGTCAAACACTTTTTCAACAATGACCTTTGTTTGCTGCAAGGTATCATAGTTCTGTTCTATGGTATGTGGGTTTCTAACTGGTGTCATTAGGTGTGGCTCCAGAGAATATGTGGCATCACTAATAAGATGTCCCTCTAGAAAAATTAACCTGCTTAAACCACTGGTATAAGTCACACATGTGCCAGATAGGGGAGTCACAGACATGGCCCAGGTGGCCTACAGGCACATTTTGTGTAATACCCTGTGCATTGCAAATCATCTGGCTTTTGAAGGAGCTGAACCCCACCCCTAGTGTTTCATATACTGTTGTTGCTCCTTCCCATGTGGGGCCTTTATTGCAATGTGGGTGCTGTCTATGGTCCACAATACTGCAGGAAAATTATATACTATATATCCATTGCCACTCCCATGCACCACGCACGCTCCCCAAATGTTGCAGCATGGCACTGACTGAGAGACTGATGGAGTATGCTAGAAGTATATAAACCATGCTCCCCATTGATCACTGAAAGGACCAGATTAATCCCTGTGTGTACACAGTGATACATACTCCATGTGTGCTGTGTGTACATGTATAGAATGAGAGTAATTAGCTTAAAAAAAGCACAATAAAAAAAAAGTTGAGCACAAAAGAACTTGAGTATTTATTAAATCCATTGAATATAATCTTATCTGTTGGTGGTTTCATCCATTCAACTAACTTTTTCAGCGAATTTATCATGAGTGTTGGCATCTTAATCCAACCAAAACCATGGATTCTTATACAAAGGACTCTGAAATTCCTCATAGTATACTTCATAGATCGTGTTTGGTTGAATCTCCACTGGGGAGATCAAAGTTATATCGCTGTGGTCTGGAATCTTGTTTCACATTTAAAAGGTGCACCTTTTGTAAGAGTATTTTCTATTGGAGTGCAGCTGTTTGTACTTCTGTACACCACTGGTTTTTTGGTTTAATGCCCAACCCATCTTCATACTATACACATGCAATCCTTTTTTTAAGATAGAGGAGTATTTGTTTTAAATTCTTGCACTATTTGCATAAGTTCTTTAAAGTAATAAAAGCTCTAAAGGATGTAATTATACTCATGAGAAGTGCTACACTTGCTTTATTACTGCATTTTAATTATATATTTGTATGACTATGCGTATGAATGTACATATATAAATATATATGTAGGTATGTGTAAAGCTGTTGTGTTGCAGTCACTACATTTCTTTTGCAGAGATTTGTTTTAAAACTAATTTGACAAGATTAATTAGGTTTTAATTAGGGATTAATAGAGCATGTTCACATCAAACAGAATTACAAAGGAAGTCACTTATTTCAGACAATTCATTTGGAGGACTTCCTTTGATCTGAAACCAAAAACTGCTGGCGCAGTGAGAAACTATACTGACATCAGCAGAGTGCATGAGATGGCTGCCATGAGCTAAATCAGATGCAATGTGGTAACAACTAAAGATAAAACATAATAAGGTGAGTATCATATAAGTGACAACCAGAACCTCATGGGTACATTTGTCAATGCACATTAGCACTACTGGAATAACATGCCTGGAATAGCTAATGCTGTATCCTTTCTGGGAAGCTAGGTAAAGTGAAACTATTTTTATCATTAATCCAGCTTTGGCAAAATAAGGAAAGGGCATGCATGTCACTCTAATGCATGATGACATTTTGAAGTGCCATTACAAATAATGAAAGCAGAGCTAGAAATTTTTATGGGCTATGTAAGCAGAGAGATAAAACTGCTGTGCTGCTTAAAAAAAAATATATTCTATTTATAGCTTTTAGCTTATGGTATTGTAGATCTAACTCCAAAGCCATACATAACCAAGACAGCTTTGAAAATGCACTTTAGAATCTCAGTATAGACAAATTAGCTGAAGTGAATGTGCTGTTCTTTTCTTGTAAATCATTGTGACTGCTTTACAATATATTTATCAACATGTCAGTGTCCTTTAAAGTCAGAAAACTCAAAATATGTGCTCTTTTCCTCCATATAGCATATATATATATATATATATATATATATATATATATATATATATATATATATAGATTGATTTGCAGGGAAACATTACACAAATGAAGAATTTGGAATAATTTTAGAGTTTCTTCTGTTTGACAATAAATTATACCATTTGTGCAACAAGGGAAATTGGGTAAGATGCAAATCAATATGCTTTATTTTCCACATGCATGAAAGAATCCAGAGCAACAGGATGCCCAAGCAAAATACTTTAAAAGTTCAGTAGAAGAACGCAGCAATGCGCAACCTTTGTATATGGCTCATAGTATCTGTAAGGAGACACTGGCACACATAAAAAAAAAAAATAGAAGACAAGCAAAATACAGAGGACTGCAAGAAAACCATTGGTACTAACGAATGCAGAGAGAATCTAAAATGAGGAAGAAAGTAAAGCGTAGAAATGATGTGACATACAAAAGGTGTAGCATTGCATGCATCCTATATGAAGTATCGTGCATTTCATAAAAATAATTCATTTGGTGCAATAATATGGGGTGAGAATTAAATAAAATAAATAAAATGAAATTCATAAAAAATCAATGACATATAAATCATGGTTTATGGTTCTATATTGTATTAAATGGATTTTTTTAAATGTCAGTTAACTATCACATATTTCTGTGCAAGCCTGTTATTTCAGGCATTTCTTAGTAGTGGGAAGATAATACCGTTCAGAAATGTGTAGCATCTGGGGGTGAGAATACTCTTAAGGCTACATTCTGAAAGTCGACATACAATTCCAAGAATTTTGGCTATACTCAGGGTACTATATTCTAGAAAGAGTATGAATGCTATTGCTGGTATAGCAGGTAAAGGGACAGGATAAGATAGATGAGCACCATTGAATAATATATGAGAAACTAGACTGGATAGCACCTTGAAGGGAAGAAATGTTTTACTTAACAATGGTGATTTGTCAGAGGCAGGAATTTATCTGAGGTGTCAAGCATTTGTGATATAGGAACATGAACCCAAATATTAGAAATGCAAGGCCAGAGACAATAATCTTGATGTTTACATAGGACACAAAAATTGCAAGCATAGATTAACTACAGTTGGACTTTACAGCCATTAATGTTTCTAAACCAGATCACTTTATATGTAACTGTGAATTAAATTTAAGGTGCAGAAGGCTTTGGCAGTTAACAAGACAAAACTCCAAACAACTAAATGATGAACCAGTCACAGAAAGTCCATGCTGTTGTGCATGACTAAAAGTTTGGACAGCACTGTGACCAGTTTCTAAAAAGCCAAATTTGAGATAGAGCATTTTGAGTATGGTGTTGCATTAAGTTAGGAATGCTCTATAAGATTTCTGAAGTTCAGCATTCCACATTTGTGGTTTAGGTTTTTAAACAATGCATTGCTTTGAGACAGTTTGATGCAATTCTGAAGAGTACACAGAAATGCAACTTGGAAAGAAATTAATTTATCAAGTAGGGCTACTTTAAAAGCCTTAGAAATTCAAACATAAGAAAAGAAGATGAAAGGCTGCATTGCTGACAATTAAAAAGATATATGAAAACAGAAATGTATCTTACATTCCAAAATTAAAACAACATATTCAGAGATCCTTAAACAAGTCTATAACTTGTAATATGCTGTTTATTTTCATAGTTGTTGATCAATGAACCATATTTTTAGGTTTTCCTTCCCAGTACTCATACTATCCTATTTATCCTTTTTACTTTGGTTTAGTAATTGTTTCATTTTACTGCCTTAGAGCCAAATTAGTTATGGTACTGTTTTTATATCATTTAAATAAGTAACAGATATTGCTCAAAGTATGATAAATCAGCTAAACATAATAGTTAAATAGAATAAGAAGTATTTTTGTTGTAATCCTGTCATTTCTGAATATTACTTTAGTAATATTTGTTCTTGAAACACTAGCTAACATGAGTCACTAAGAATGTGTCTCCTCTGCAGTCATTCAGCTATGCAGAGATCAAACTAGTTTTATAAATAACTCTGGAGGAAATCAAACACTAATGCTCCATTGAGCATTTTCAAAAGTAATGCATCTGGCATCTTCAGCCCACATGAAATCCATGCTGCTTTTAATTACGCCTTTAGCTCAGTCTATGTCCTGTTTTGTAATGGCACAATGATGACAGCATATTTATACTGATGGATGACATCTAAATAAAAGTTACAATTCTGAATATGGTAACTTGCATCAGTTTAATGGAGTTCCATAACATTTGGAATACCTAATTTACAATGCTTTTTTTTCTTTACTTAACATTTTCATAGTAGTTGTTATATATTGTTCTTTTTTATCTTGAACCTGCTCTGCAGTTGGGCATTTCTTTATATCACCAACTCCTACTAGTCATCTCAGTGCCCTCCTACATCAGTCAATTATAACTTTCTCTTCTCTTTGACTATTCGTATTCTGTCCTGTACCTCTTCAGGAACAACTTACTGGTGTCATTTATGTTTATCAATCAACCAGAATTGGAAGCTCACTGTCTTTCTTTCTGTTACTGTAGACCACGGGGAGAAAAATAAATACTAAGTACATCACATGTACAATCCATTGTGCTAGCATCAGTCATCTGCTAAATGACTCCTGCCCAACTGCAAGAAGAACGAGCTAGAATGGTTGTATTCCCAGGCACCCCCATGGCAGAATAAGTATCAGCCCCATTTGACAGTTGTCCGTCCAGAGAGGTTTAGCCTCAGAGAAGCTGGTTATTACCTTTATGCCAATTGTTAAGTGAAATGGCACCAGCACTACAAAGTGATCACCAGTATCCCAAGCAGAACCCTGTCCTCCATGCTCTGTGATATGTGCACTTTGTGTGAATAATAACACATTTCTCACAAAGTAAGTTTAATAAGCCTTTTCTTGCCATTCTGTTGTCTGGTGTTGTGCCAGATTTAAGGTCAGCATCTGTTTTATTTTATCTCCTACAGTTAAGCACTTAAATAATAAATACTAAAACAGAAGATAAAAAATTGAATTGAGACATTATATTAATATTTTTAAAAGAATTAGGAGCAATAAATAAGAAACAGATTAGAGTCAAGTTCATCCAAAGTCAGACATTAAATGTCAACTCAAATAGGTATACCTTAAAAGACGGCTATAAACTACTCAGCAGTGGGAATCCCTCATCCACCCTGGCTAGCAGATTCCAAAATTGTGTGCACTGAAGGAAAGCTCTACCTGAGACCTAGTACCACTGACAGACCACAGGACATAAGATTGTCAGTACTTTTCTAGTAGTTTCTAGAGGGAGAAGGGGACTCAGGCCACATACAACAAAGTTACCTATGACCAGAATATGCTAAATGATATGAGACCTTACTGACATAACCTATTGCCAGCATATGCTAGATGATATTAGACCTTACTGACATAACCTATGGCCAGAATATTATAGATGATATGAGACCTTACTGATAGCCAGTATGAACTTTGGAAAACAGCACTAGAATTTTCTTTATTAAGTTTTTGTACTTAATTCATATTTATTTATTTGTGTATTTATTTATTGATTGTACTTAATTCAGATTTATTTATTTATGTATTTATTGGTTGTCATTTGTCTACTGAGAAAGTCCGACTGGCCCCACTGGGTACTCATGTTCAGTGAAGGCCTTGGGAGAAAAGCATTCTATGACTATTATGAATTACAAAATTATTACAATAGAAGTGCTATAATAGAAACTCATACTGACATGATATAGTCAACATTATACAGTAACAAAACATTTTCTTTACAAATTGTTTACAGCAATAAAAAATATTTTTTATATCAATGGTGGGCCTGAAATAATGGAGAGGGATAGGAAATGTTAAGAAGATTGTCTGTCCGTAAATAAAGAAAACTCTGGATGTGCAGTAGAGTAAAATTAGATATTAGAAAACTGGTAAAACTACTGAGGTATTATTACACATTTGTAGGAAAGATTAGAACATAGTTCACCTTCAAGCAGAGTCAGATAATGTGGAAAAAAGATGTTATAAGAAAGACAGAAAAGAACGACTAAGTAGAGAAGGGATGGGTTGAGAATATGAGAAAGGGAAAGTGGGAAGTACAGTGGGGGAGTTAGCCTGGGGGTGGAGCAGGAGCAGACCCAGGAGTTAAAAAGAATGTCTTTTAGTATATGTTTAAAAGCATGAAAGTTGGAGTTTGTCCTTATGGCTAAAGGTAATGAGGTCTATGTTTTGACAAAGGAGTAGGAGTAGGGGCTTTGTCCTGTACTTTTATTAGGTTTATGTGTAGAAAAGAGGTGTTTGCCCTCATACTGGAGAGACCTGTTAGGCTGGCAGCTATGGAGAAGCAGTTTTAGGGTAGGACAGGCTGATGACTTATATACAATTTTATGTGTTCTAAGTAGTTGCGCATGGATTAAGTGATTAGGACATCTAAGTAACGTTAGAGTTTCAGGTGATAAGCAGTGGTGTGTGAGGTGGGAGTAATTTGTTGGAAATTTTCTAATTTTGTTATAGCATATTTCAATTTATGATTTTAGGGAGGTTTGTAAGTCAGTGAGATTTGGGACTCCAAAAGGCAGAGGGGGTAGGAGTTTAGTGCCAGTACGAGTGGCTCTAGTAGCTGTATTTAGGAATGTTTTGCCTGTAATGCATTCCTTGTTTTTTATATGTTTTTGATCTTATTGTAAATGTGAAGATCAAATTTGAGTTTGTCATCTATTATCATGGGAGACAACTTCAATTTGTGTGTTACTAAGGGAAAATATTTTAAATTGGGTATTATCTTGACTGTGTGCTTGAGGACTGAATAGAAGTACTTTAACTTTAGTAGGGTTTACTAGAAGGTTGGCATTTATAAGCCAAGACTCATTGCATAACAATGCTTCTTGCTTTATTCGTTAGAGATATAACATGTTATTAGATGTGCATATAAGAGTAGAGTCATACATATATTGGATTAGTGAGGCTTGATAAGAGGCAGTGTGCAGGTTGCTGATGAAAATGTTGAAAATGAGGGGGTGGAAATTAAACCTTGTAGGATGCCTGTAAGACTGGATATTTAAAAAGAGCACTGCTGTTATACACGTTGTAATCTATTAGACAGGTAGTTATTGAACAAAATGATAGTGGGGGAGATAGTCAAAGGGTGGATATTCATAGTAGGAGTTTAGATTGAGAGACTGCATTGAAGGCTTTAGAAAGGTCAAGGAATAAAGAGGAAACAAGATTGCCTGAGTCCCTTGCTTTATTTACAATATCTGTGAAGAATAGAAGTGCAGATGTACTGTTGTGTGCATGGGCCAAAAGCCATGCTGATTTGAAGTAAGGAGCTGATTTTGAAGGAGATATTGGAAAAGTTGTTTACGGATACATTTTTCTTAGAAGAAAGAGAGGACAGGATTGTGATGAGGCAGACTTTTGATATTTCATTTGATTTTTCCCCTTTTATGTAAGGGAATGATATGGGATAATTTCCTTATTGAGGGAATGTTTTTCCTGTATAGATGTATTTATTAAGATGCTTTCTGGGTAAGCTATGGTGTTCGTGACTAGCTTTAGGTGTTCTGGTGGTAGGTCATTGGCAGAGGTAGAGCATGGTTTCAGTTTTAGAATTATTTTTATTACGTTGATAGGTGCAGGATATAAAGTGAAGTCTGGGTGAAAAGTGCTGTTAACCTGGTTTGTATTTGGATGTAGAGGAGCTTAATTAGTTATTGAATTTTGGGGCATTTGAAGCAAAGGATTGGCAGGGGTAGGTTTGTTTTTAGTTAGGGAGACAATCCTTTTAATGAAGTAAATATTGAAATCTGTCACAGTTTGCAGTGGGGTATTAAAAGGGGATGGGATGGGTTCTTTTTTTTCCCTTGAACCTGGGTTCAGTAGGGAATTAATTAAAGATCAGATTTTTTTTTTGATTAAATTTGTGGTTGGATTGGAGGCATGTATAGAATAATTTGGTCAAGGTTAACTTGATTTTTACCTGGTGATGGAGTTGCCTAAAGGTTTGATGGCTATTAGTTGTTTTGTTGTTTTGCCAGTCTTTCTATACTTTGGCTGCTGTGTATAAGGTTTTTAGTTTCTACTGAAAGCCAAGGGGAATGGTAAGTTATTCTTCTATTGTGGAGAGGAGCAAAGCTATTTACAGCATTTGTGAATATGGTACTGAACATGGTGTTGAATGAGGAGCAGACTCATAAATTTCTTAAGCGTCAGTACACTGCTTTAACTGTGAGGACAACTATGTCGGTCTGTATTCCTGAATGGAAACAAGAGTTCGAAATAGGAGAAAGTCTAATGAGTGATGATGGGTACTCAGGAAAGTCCCCATCGTTCAACTCCAAAACCCCCAGGAACCTGAAAATACTGATACTGGAAATTAGAACTCCACAGATACTATTAGCACCTTGGAGGAAATTAAATGTGAAAAGCAGAACATTTGATGTGCTTAGTGCAGGGTACAAAAGAATCAATACAGAACTGCATAGAAAGGGTGGAGAAAGTATTGAACAGCTGCTTCCCATTGGAAACAAGAAGAAAAAGAGACATTCTAAGACTTATGGAAGAACTAGAGAACTAGTTGTGAAGAAAAATTTGAACATGGCTGAAGTACCAACAAAAGCATTAAGAAAAGAAAAAGAGACAGTACTCAATATTTGGGAAACTAGTTTATGCATGTAACCATTAGAAAACAGGTCAAAAAAGATAAAGGCAGGAAAATAGAGCAGACAAAGGGCTGACACTTCTGTAACAAATCTTGCAAATTATTCTGTTATGATTATAGACAGTATTTGTCTAGTGCAAAATTCTGACAAAGCCAGACAGGGCAGTGGAAAGGGGATTTTAATCATAGGGGACTTAATTCTATGAGTTATAGACTCCTACACATGTAGATGAAACAATACACATAGAACAGTTATATGTTTACTAGGTGCCAAAATTAAAGATAAAGTACAGGCCACAAGAAAACTACTGATAAATAATAGGACATATAAATACATCATTTTGCATGGAGACACAAATGATTTAGTTCTAACTGTTAAACATAACATCTTCACTCTGTGAATTGTTGGCCACTATTTTCAGGATGGGAATCAAAGCTTCCTTCTCTGAAATCCTATACAGACATTGCTCCCAATATATTCTTAACTATAGAATACACTGTGTGAGTGCCTATGTAGTAAAGGGACCACAATTAAGAGGTTGGAAAATTATTTCAAATCCAGTTTTATCTCACAACAAAGCATGGCACAGGACTGACTGTGCCTGACAAAAAGATAATGGCAAATGACATCCAGAAAAAAACATACTCAGAATTTTCAAGTATTCAGTTAAACTCAGTTCTGACACAGAGAATGAAACATTAATTATTCTTAGTAAAAAATTGCATAATTTAAGGAATACATCATTCCAGGTACAGGATACCATTATTACAGAAACCAGGCTTAGAGAGAAAGACTTGACTTTGTCTTCTACAAGTTATAACTATTTTCACTGTTGTAGGAAACTAGCACTATCAATTCAATAGACAATATCTGTGTGATTACAAATGTAGGGGACGTCTGTGTACCAGTGATAGAAATATATAGAACAACTAAACCAAGATATAATAACCTGATCAGACTTCAATATTTTATTTACACTAGGAATAAACAGCAAATGTTCTTGTTAGAAACGTGGCAGGTTAAAAGTGGGAAGAACTGATTACTGAAGTAAAATGAAATATACCTTTAGTTTACACAACATGAGACAACCTGTAAACAAATCCACAAGATCAAAAATATCCTGAACATTGTGTGCACCTCTTCAAATATAACTTTGAATGATTGTCAAATTCATCTCCCTTGGCTGGTAGTGAGCACATCATTCTCACAATAGCTACATATTCCAGCAACAGGTTTATTATCAAGAAACCGATAAATGTAGTTGAGGGTTGTAATTGATTACAATCAGGCAACTCTTTAATGGGAAAAACTATTGAAACACTAGAGGTAAATTAGATGTACACATAGTAAAGAATATGATACTCAGATTCAAAAGGAAAAAGAAAACATTTACATTTTATTGAAAACATACAGATTTGACAGGAAATACAAGTTAATAAACTAAACATCTAATCAACATTGGAAACAGACTACAGGTTGGAAGAAATATAAATTAACTCTTTAGATGAGATGGTACCAAAACTGATCAAAATATTATGAGGGAGGGAAACCTCATTAAGAATATTAAAGATAACATTGACCTTGTTTTGGTACTTATGAAAAGGTAGAGATTCACAGTTAATGATAAACTACCCTAAGCATAATGACAATATTTATAAGAAAAGAAAGAAACAGCAAATTTGTTCACAAATTTTTTGTCAAATTGTAGTACTTCTGCTCCTGAGAATTATATGTAGACAACAAGGCCTCTAAGCTTGAGAAGGTTACTTTTACAGAAGAAAAAAAAATCCATAAAATCCTCAAGAGGATCAACTTTTCAAAGGTAGCAGGTAGTGACAGCATAACAAATGGAGTCCTGAAAACCCAAAGGGAAATTATAGTAAAACCCTGAAACCTTAAAATAAAAAAAAATTACTTAGAATATTTTTAATTGTAAAACTGATACCAGTCTCAATCAATCCCAAATGTTTTCAGACTGAAAAATGGCTGTTATTATTAAGCCAATCTATAAAGGAAGAGGCACAAAAAATCACCAAACAATTACAGGCTGATAAGCCTTTTATCCAAAACAGGCAAGGTTATGGAATATCTGGAGCTGGAAATTCTTCAGGAAGAATGGAAAAGTGAATGCAAACATAACATATATTCATTTAATGTTTGTAAACTGGCTAAGTGGGTTGGTCTGAGGACCCTTTTCAGCCATGTCCAAGGCTGATCAAGCAAGGCCGTACATGTATTTCAAAAAATAAAACAAACAGTACAAATATTCGGAAAATGCCAACATTCAGTAGAATAGACATTTGCTTAGCATAGTACACCTAGTACATAATAATAGAAGCATGAAACTTAACAGGTAAAACAATATTTATAGGTGTCAATCCAATGTTGCAGAGCTCAGTATACTGAGTTGGCAACAAAAGACTGATACATTTTCTTTTTTGTTTCTCTTTATTTCCCTTCCTTTTTCCTCTCCACTTACTTATGCTATATCAACAAAGTCACGTATAATCAATTTGGCTTTATGGAAAATGATATTCAAACTAATGTCATATATATTGATTTTTCATCAGATTTGACATGGTGGACCACAGACTGCTAATTAATAAACCACCAAACATTTAGTATTTCTAGATTGCTCGTACATTGGATAGAGTTCTGGCTGAGTAATAAAGTCTGGCAGACTGACTATGAATCGAATAGTGGTATTGCTCCAGTATATAGAAGAGCAGCGCCACAGGGCTCAATCATTGGTCCTTTCTTGTTTAGTATTTACATGTCAGACATTCCCATTGTTTCAAGGGCTCAATCATTGGTCCTTTCTTGTTTTGTATTTACATATCGGACATTCCCATTGTTTCAAGGGCTCAATCATTGATCCTTAGTTGTTTAATATTTACATCCTGGAAATTTCCATTTTTTTTTTCTCCTATATGCAGATGATCTAAAGTTAGGAAAGAGGGTTGCCACCTAAGTGGGTTTTTTCCAGACTATCCAAATGTGAGAATTATCAACCAGTAATTCAGAAATCATGTTATAAACTCTGGTTTTCTCTTTGTTAGCACAAACAGAATGCTGGAGTTTATAAAACTGCTGCCTTGGATTACTCCCCCCCTTAAAGCATTGCTTTACTACAGCGTGATGAACTCTGACAATGTCTTAAAAAAGACAAGAAAAAATAAATTCTGCCTCCCTTTGATGTGTCTGTTTATGTCTGGCTACACAAAAGGGCATAGTAAGACTGAAAGGGAGGGAGGCAACACTAGGGTTGATGTCAGGAGGTCTGGCTCTCACCCATTGTTTATCTAAGAGAAAGACAGTAACTCTTAGGCAAGCAGGTCATAGTAGTGAGCATCAAGGGAAACTTCTACGATGAGTATGAAATATTTTTCCAGACCTCTATTAATTTCTGCAGGAGCTATAATCTTTTCTTTCCTGCATGATGGGTCACACACATTGTGTTTTATTTATGTATGCTTGATTTTTTTGTTTTTCTTACTTTGACTTGATGTTTTTTATACATAAAAAGCTACAAACTTACCTTCTTGAAATCAGCAAAGAAGTAAATGCATAAGACATTTAAACTATATTGTGTTTTCAGATGCACATTTTCTGAGCTTCTGAAAAAACAAGTTTAAGTATTAGCAAGACTATCCTTGGGATTCATAAACATTCAAGGCATCAGGGTGTGTGTAATTCATAGTGACAATCAGCATGAGAAGCAGGGAATGAGCACTGTAGCAGCTCACATTCTATGCTAATGGTGGTAAAATGACATAGCAACAACCAGCATTATTAAAATGAGTGACTCAGCTGACGCAAATGAGCACAAACAATATGGCAGAGTGATTCAGAAATGTATATGTTCTGCAGCTGCATGCACTAACACCAGAGCAATTGTGAGTTTAAAATGTGTGTATGGAGGGGGGGCTAAAGTAAACTGGGCTGTGAGAGGTGCAGTTTCCATATCTGTGCATTTGTGTGGAAATGAGTATTGGAGATGCATTTGTGTGTGTGTGTGTGTGTGTGTGTGTGTGTGTGTGTGTGTGTGTGTGTGTGTGTGTGTGTGTGTGTGTGTGTGTGTGTGTGTGTGTGTGTGTGTGTGTGTGTGTGTGTGTGTGTGTGTGTGTGTGTGTGTGTGTGTGTGTGTGTGTGTGTGTGTGTGTGCACATGCGCGAGTGTGTTGTGTGTGTGTGTGTGTGTGTGTGTGTGTGTGTGTGTGTGTGTGTGTGTGTGCACGTGCGCGAGTGTGTTGTGTGTGTGTGTGTGTGTGTGTGTGTGTGTGTGTGTGTGTGTGTGTCTGCTCAGACACAGCCTCAGCAGAATTCACAGTACTGTGGTGAGCGCATACAGATAAGTCCATGACACCAACAGCAAATGTGTACCCGTTCATTCTGTGCATGCACCTATCCACAGAAGTTCCCTTTCCTGGGATGGTCACAGGCCCTTGCCTAGAGGAATGCATGTTGGGAGAAGGAGAGCACTGGCCCATACCGGGCATTTCTGTGGCAAGAGGTCCACAATCTCATGGACATCCACCTCTCTCCCTACTCACATTCGCACTGGGTAGTGGGGTTGCGGTGATTGCAATGCATGTGCTTGATGTAGACCTCTTCCACCCATGATAGCCCTGAACACTGGAAGACAAAGTGGAACAACCATATTACTCATGACTTAGCATACATCCTGTAAACACAGGGAGACCTGTACTGTGCAAGGTGCCTACTGGACATATCTGTTAGGTCAGACATATAGAACATACAATCCCTCAGGTAATTTCTCACACCCTGTAAAGCACATACCATCTCAACAAAGACTTAGGTGTCAGTAGCCTGTGTGATGGCCCTGCATATTTTCTGGACCATGGACTTTGACAGATCTAGCTTGGGGAGCGCAGTACTCATGGCATCTATAACTACAAGCACTCTGTGTGCCCCTGTCCTTCCTGTGATGGGTAAAGCTGGTGGTAATGAATGGGCCTGCACCACAAGAGAGAAGCACCCTTCCCAACTAGACCAGTCTGTGACTCCCTGTCCATTAGGTTTTATCTACATCTTTGGGGTGGGACTCCATAGGTTCATAAGTTCATAGATAAGTACTAGGTTATTGGCCCTAGGGCCTATATAAGCCTAGCCAAACAGTACCCTGGCTTTTGCCACCCAAGAAAATTATTTTCCTGTGCCCCTGTCATGCAGAACCACAGAAGTGATCCCCGAGGTGAATTTCCTATCTCCCATCCAATCATCAAGATTTTTCTTGAAGAATGCTAATGAGGAGCTTTGTTTGATATAGATAGGTAGTTTGTTCCAGAGTATGGGAAGTCTCTGGGACAGGAATCTATCCCTCCAGCATGTTCTGTTTATTGTGGTGACAACGTTTAGGTCCCTAGAGCATGTAGCTCGGAGGGATTGGGATTTATTTACGTGGAGCATGTCCAACAGCTCTGCGATTGACATAGCTTTGTATGTTAGGCAGAGATTGCCTCTGTGTAGGCGATATGCGACAGAGTAAAGCTGGAGTTTTTTGAGACGGTATGCGTAGAGCATCTGTTTGAGGCCTGTAATCCTCTTTGTGAGGTATTTCTGTGGCCTTTCCAGTTGTTGTAGATGTCTTGTGAGGTACATACCAAAATGGGCATTGTACTCTATAATGGGTCTAATGACTTGATGAATAGAGGGGAACAATGACCTCTTTTTTCCTGGATGAGAAACCTTTTGCGATGAGGTGTGCCACACAGAAGAATTTCCTAACTACTGTGGTGATGTGATTATCAAAGGAGAGACTACTGTCCACCTGTGTCCCAAGGTCTCTTATCACACTTTCGGTGTTAAGTAGACTACCGCCTATGTGGTAGTCCATGGGTACAGAGTTTTTACCAAAAGGGATGACAATGCACTTTTTGGCATTGAGCTGGAGGTCATGGCTTTGACTCCAGGCATCTGTCTCAGTGAGGCCCTTTTGTAGGATGTCCACATCATTAGGAGTTTTGATTATGGCTCCTAGTTTGCAGTCATCTCTGAACTCTGTTAGCCAAAGACCTTCTGTGTTAGCCTGTACTTCAGAAAAGTAGATATCAAACAGGAGAGGACCTAGGACTGAACCCTGTGGTACTCCACTTGTCACTGGTCTGAAGTTGGATTTAGAGTCTGCTACTTTCACAGTGTGGGTTCTGTCAGTGAGCCAGTTGGCAACCCATCTGGTGACATAGGGATTTATACCTAGTTTAGTGAGTTTGTCTATAATTCCAGAGTGGGGGATGGTGTAGAAAGCCTTGGCAAGATCTAGATAGGCTGTGTGAACCACCCTACCCTCATCTACGGCTTTGGTGACTACTTCAAAGAAGTCTATCAGGTTTAGAGACATGATCTGCCTTTTACAAACCTGAACTGGGTAGGGTCCAGAGCTTGGAGATTACCAATGTCATTGTTTATAACTTCCATTATGATACGCTCCATAGCCTTGCAGACCAGGCTCATCAGGCTAATGGGGCGGTAGTTCCCCGGGTCCGTGGTGGCTCCCCCTTTGTGGAGTGGGATAACCGTTGCTATGTGCCATTCAGTGGACAAAAAGCCTGAGGTGAGGCTATGCTTGAACATGGTACTTAGGTGGGGTGCCAGTTCATTCTGTAGTTCATGTAAAATGCAGCCTGGGATGTTGTCAGGTCCCATGGATGCTGTGTTCTTGGCTTTGGAGAGTGTGGTTTTTACCTGTGCAGCCGTGATTACAGATACTTTGCATTCATCCAGTATAGAGATGGGCCCTTTAGGGGATGAGAGAGGGGTACAGTTAGCACTGAACCTATCTGCCAGGATGTTGGCAATATCAGTTGGTTCTGTATATTTAGTGCCATTGTGCTGTACCTCAGAGCAGATATGAGTGTTGCCATTGAGATTCTTGACATAGCTATAGAATGCTTTGTGGTTGTATTTAGAATCAGTGTCGATTTTGTTTTTGTAACTAGCTTTGGAGGATTTTATGAGGGATTTCAGCTTCTTACTGAGGCTGACCACGGAGTTCCTCCAATTATGGGATTTTACTCTTTTTTGCAGCAGTTTCTTTCTTCTGTTGTAGAGTTTGTTTATAGCAGCCCCACAGTCTCAAAGGTCGCATCCACTGACTGGGTCGAGAATCTTCATTCACCATTTCCAGTGTACAACACAGACACTATGCCCTCTCCCCCAACAATACCAAATTTATAAAACCATCATTGTCACAGTCATCCTCAACATCAGGTGATAGTGTATTTATATATACTTTCTTGACATGAAGCCTATTTGGAGGCTAAGATTGAACAGCGATGCTAGCAGGCCCCATAAGTCATGTTTCATGCTATTAAGGAGATATCCCAGGAAATCAACAAGTCCCACTGATGCAGTGTTTTGGCTTTGAAGACTGCACTGAGGACAAATTCCCTAGTGATAGCTGTGGGATGGTGCTGTTGAAAATATTTCCCGAGACGTGCTTATGGGAGGAAAAAGCGAGGTAAAACTGGAGCTGAATTTATTGCCCATAGGATCCTTATGAATAGAAATATGTGTCACGAATAGAGCATAGCCTATATAAGGTCACACTGCCTGCAAGCACAATATGGATACCTCACCTAATGTTAGACAAGTGAGTGTTTCAGCAGCATATTGTGCCAAGCAGCCATGCAAACATATACTGTTTTCTCTGTCCAGCACAGCTGTTGCCCAAAGTGGTGACATTGTGCAGTTTGTGGGGTTATTACATAACAATCTGTAATGCAGCTAGAGAGAATCACTCATCTAATTTATATAAAGCCTTAACAATTATCTCTACCACTGTTTATGTACACCTATTATTTAATGCTGCTGCATACAAGTGTCCTGACTCAGGAAAGCTTTCCTCACACACTACCAATACAGCATCCATATGGGAATAAGTGCAGGACTGTAACTAAACTTATCAAGGTCTACCTGTACTGTGGCCTTTTCCAGCAACCTGTTTCAGTTTCATAAGTAGATACTAGGCTATTGGCCCTAAGCCTATAATATAAGCCTGTTTATAAGCCTATCCAAAAAGGTACCCTGGCTTTCACCAACCAAGAAAATTATTTTCCTGTGCCCCTGTCAAGCAGATCCACAGATGTGATCCCTGGGGTGAATTTCCTATTTCCCATCCAGTCATCAAGATTTTTCTTGAAGAGTGCTAATGCACGAGCAGACACACCATATACCTGCAAAAATTTTTTTGTACTAAACTTTCACATTGTATATTACTCCCATAATCTATGCTTTGCAACTTTAAAGCTGAATTGCTCATTCACTTCTAGCTATTTGACCCCTTTTAGATTGCTCCACCCCAGTATATGTGACTACACCCCAGTATAACTATATGTGACTATAGCTGTAGCTTATAAATGATAACACTCCTGTCATACAGCACATTGGCTAGGCAGGTTTGTAAAATAGTACTGCTGTGGAGGTAAAGCAGTAAAGTGAAAAGGTAAAAAAGTTCAAGCTTATCTCCAGATCCTGATTATGGCCAAATGGGGCCCTAGGTAAGGTAATGGGTCATGGTCCACCTGCAACCATTCAATGTCCCATTATTGGCTACCTCTCCCCACTTACCATAAACATTATTAAAATCTGTCAGTGTGCATACTACACTTCTATGATGAATGCAGATATCTGAATTTAATTTAAAACTTTTATTTCAAGTGTTATAGCACAAACACTGATAGCCATTTGCTAAACAAAAATACAATCTCACAATGAAAACAGACTTAGCATGAGCAACAGTAAACTGTTGAGCCCTTGAAACTCATATTCATTGAAAGTGCATTGAAAACTTACTTCATTGAAAATGCATCTGGCCAGTGGTGGATTAAGTGTCCCTTTGGGCTGTTTTCAAACCATGGTCTCCTTGCACACATTTTTAGAACCATGCATAAATCCATGTGTTCTTTGATTCACTTTCCTTCCTAATTGCATTAAATTATATTCCCTCTTTAATACAGCAACATTTACAAGAGTGTGATGTAAATATGTAGTTTTGAATATTCTTCCAGTAAGTAATGAGCTAACAATGACAGATATACCCATTTTAGACCAGTTCGAACATAAGAGACCACCCAAAACCACTGTCATTATAATCTACTAATATCAGTCAATATGCACAATCTCTGCAGAAGTTAAAGCCATATGAATGATGCCACAATTAAGAGAATTATTAATAATGCAGGGAATACAGCTGATAAGCAACTTTACATTTCAGTGCTTCATCTACAAATGCAGTACCTGCTGCCCTTGAAGAATAAATTGTCAATATTATATTAAAAAACTGATGTATCGGTGATATGCAATAGGGAATGGCAGGCAAACTGACAACAAGTTCATAGTTACTAAGCATCTCATCTAAAGGATCACACACACACACACACACACACACACACACACACACACACACACACACACACATGTGCAGCACTGCCTCCCCCTATGCTGTACTGTAGTGTCAGCAATTGATTTACCCAGTGTGGGAATAGAACCCATAGTTTTATGAACTAAATGCAAGTATGTTACCTTTTGCACCAGTGACAATGAAGATAAATGACTCAACTAATAAAATCTATAATTGACATTGGCAGACCATAATCCTTAGCGATTTACAAAAAAATATATATATAAAACTTAAGGAGACCTGGCAGTTGGTGTGGAGTTTTAAGGCACTTACCTATCAATAATTAAGGTTCAGGGTTGATTCAGAGCAGTCACTTAACTAGGCGTTGCCCCAAACTGGGGGATTCCATACACGCATGCACGCATACACACCTTCAAATACAATTTTATGTGGACTCACTGTGGAGGAACATATTCTTTGCATGCTATACAGTCTTCCATGGAAGTTGTCATTCTAAATGAAGTACTCAAATCAAATCTCCCACATTAGGCTATCTGGGGATTTTTTTATTAATTTATATAAGTGAAGCAGGCCACCCAGCCAACACAGGCCCTAGGCAGCTGCCTTGAATACCTAGTGCTGGATCCAGCTCTGTTTACCTCACAAATAGCTTCTGATACTCATAGACTGTGCACCTGGGACTGCAATGTATCTAATTGCCTATCTGCAATCTTCTGTGATGCGAGGCTGTTGGCTGCAAGTAGGGTTTAAATCATGTAAATTTGAGCCTCTGTATGAGGTACTTATGGTAATAGATGTACACCTCTAAGTTCATAGGTGTTCATAGGTGTATACTAAGCTAATGAACACTAGAGGCCCCTTATAAGCCTAGCCATGCAACCTAAATGTGACCCACAAATTTGATTTATATGGATGATGATTTACTGACTGCCTCTGTCCATTACAGTCATAGCAGCCAAGCCAGGAGTGAATTTCTGATTACCCATCCGTTGGTCCAAGTTGCACTTAAAAAGGGATAGGGAGGAATTCTGCTTCACATGCATAGGCAACCTGTTCCAGACAATGGGAATTCTCTGAAAAAAATATCTATCTCTTTAGCATGTCCTATTTATGTTGCATAAGTATTTTAATCTACCACTTCTAATGCTGTTTGTTTTATGGATCCACAGAAAGTTCATCAGAGTCCATGCATGCCAGGCAAAGATCACATCTCTGAACTCTGTATGATACCAAGTAAAAAGACAGGACTTTGAGATTATCAAAGTAGGACATTGTGTTTACTCCCTGTATTATTTTTTGCAAAGAACCTTTGTGGACGTCCCAGTTGCTGCAGGTGTCTGGTCAGGTACAAACTGAAGAGGGGATTAAACTATGATAGGTTTAATGATTGGCATAGTAGAAAATTATGATGACCTCTCTTGACCTAGATGCCATGCCTTTGCTTAAAAGTTGAGCAACATGGAAGGATTTTCTTAATATCTTGGACACACATTGGTCAATGGCTAGGTTAGCATCTACATGAGTTCTGAGACCCATGACTATTTAATCAACTTTAAAGGTGTTTTATTGATGACATAGTTACCATGCATGCAGACTTCCCAAAAGGTACTATAATTCATTTCTTGGTACAGAGTTTTAAGCATGGCTTTGGCATCAAGTGTTTGTCTATATTAGACCTTCCTGAAGGGTGTTCTCATTTTGGGAGGATTCAGTAACTGCTCCCAGTTTGCAATCATCTGTGAACTTCATCAGTGAAAGGCCTTTAGATGTCAAAGAGGAGAGGGCCCAACACAGTGCCCTGGGGGACTCCACTGGTGACTGACCTCTTTGTGGAAGTGGACTCATCAGCTCTAACCTCCTGGGTCCTATCAGTGAGCCAGATAGCTACTCAGCATGTTGCAAAGGGGTTTATACTCAGTTCTGTAAGTCTGTCAACAATGCCTGAGTGAGGTATTGTATCAAATGCTTTAGCCAGATCTAGAAAGGCAGTTGCACCATTTTCTCCTCATCCATTGACTTAGTGACCTTTTCAAAGACATTCACCACATTCAGTAAGCATGACCTTCCTTTGACAAAGATAAAGTGGGATGGACCTAGTGACTGCAGGTCGCTTATGTTCTTGTGGATAATTTCCATAACATTTCTTTAAGACTAGACCTATAAAGGAACCTTGATGATTGGACGGGAGATAGGAAATTCACCCCGGGATCATGTCAGTCACCCTGCTAGACAGGGGCCCAGAGAAGTAAATATTGTGGGAAAAAATTTCCAGGGAATTGTTATGGCTAGGCTTGCATAGGCCTTAGGGCTGATAGCCTAGTACCAACCTATGAACCTATGAACCTAAACTAATTGGTTTGTAGTTTCCAGGATCTGTTAAAGGTCTTCCCTTATGAAAGGAATGATGATTATTATGATAAACCTTATTATGGTTGCAGACTTACATTCATGTAGCGCAAAGCCTGTTTTAAGATTATAGTTAAACATTGATTGCATGGGTCCTGATAAGTCATATCTTAGACTATCCAGAAGGCATCCTGGGATGATACTGGGGCCCATCAAGGTCAAGTTCTTGGTTTCAGCAAGTGCAGCCAGTACATGCTACCTAGTTATAGTCAGAGAGGTTATGTTTGAGGGTATTTTTGAGGGGATGGTTGGGGGTGACAGGGGGTAAAGCTGGAACTGAATTTGTCCACTAACAGGTTCACTATATTGCTAGGCTCAGTGAATGTGGCACCATTAAGTACAAGTTCAGCACATTGCTGTGTGCTGCCCTTGAGATTTCTGACATAGCTGTAGGAGGCCTTATGGTTATATTTTATCTGGGTGGCTATCTTAACCTCAAAGTTGGCATTGTTTACCTAATTAGCCCTCTTAGTTGCCTATTTACTTTGTTGAGTGAGTTTGTATCTTTATGGGAATTAACATTCCTTATTTTTCCATAGTTCTTACCTTTTGTTGTAAATTCTGTTTAATTTAGTATGCCACCAGGGTTGTTTATTTCTAGGGATAGTCTTGACCTTACCTATGGTATGGAACAACAGCCTCTATGCAGCCATTGACATGGTTGTACAGAGTTTCTGAGAGCAATTCAGCATAGGCTGCTAAATTCTCTGGGTTTGGAGGGGTGTTGAATTTTAACGATCCATCACTTAATAAAAGGTAATTTACATTGGAATAGTGGGATTATGGAATTGATTTTTACTTAGAAGGAGACAGCTTTATGGTTGGACCTTACCAGGGAGGATGAGACATGGGGGGGGGGGGGGGGGGTACAGTGTTCTCCCATATTTATAAGCATAAGGTCCAGTATGTTGGATTCTCTAGTGGGCATATTCACTATTTCATTAAGGGTGTTTGTATTTACGAAGTCCAGAAATCTCTGTGCTTGTAGATTTGAGGCTGTGTAAGATTCCCAATCTACAGAGAAGAAATTAAAGTCTCCCATAAGTAGGGTGTTAGGTCAGATAGTAAGTGTTTCCAGTAGGTCCAAGTATGCACTGTGAGTCTCTTGGGCCATAGAGGGTGATCTATAGCTGGCTAGGATATGGTATGGGATTATTTCTATGGTGATCTTCACAGGGAGGAACTCCAGCACATCATTTTGTTTGACCACCCAAGAGCTATGCTTGTTATTGATGCATATTGAGATACTTCCTCATTTAGCCTTATCTGTTCAGCTACTGTGCAGCTACAGGTCTAAATGTGTAAAAGGCACTGAAACCTTGCACTGCCAGGTACCCTCTGGTGCTTTAAACCACGTCTACTTAACTGCACAGATATCTATATTCTCGAGTGTGAGGAGGGCTTGCAGGGAGTGTATTTTTTTTTTGTTTATGCTCCTGGCATTGAGCAGTAACACCTTGAGGTTCAGTTGAGTCAATTTAGCTATATACACCAACAGAGCAGCACTGAGCTAAGAGCCTCCACAGATCCAATAAATGTAAATAGTCCAAAACAGAAGAGGTTCACCACGACCACTTGAAGTATAAAACTCTTTAATACTGCAGCAAAGTAAGCGCTTTCACGTTACAAGAACGCTTCTTCAGACTTAAATAACTGCCATGTTAAAATCAAGTGTTTAAATACCATTTAAAACCACATCTACCAATCAGAAATGCAACCTAATTATGACAATTAAAATATTATTAAACAATCACTAAAACTTGTACAGAGTTTATAACATATCATAACTGTTGAGTATATAATGGAAATTTTGTATATATAAATAAACATCTAAAGCACATAAATACTAAAGCGTAAAAATACATTTAACTAAATCACTATGTATATAACTACTAAAATTAATTCTTGTTCAGTTTATATAGGAACGTGCTGCCAAGAACGGCTTAAGTGTGACACGTTCATTCAGACCATGGCCTCTGTGGCCCTGTAGCCTTAAGATCCATTTATTTTCCCTCTCTTCAGTATAGTTTTTAATGTTACCTAACCTATTAGATTTTCTTACCAATTCTAATACTGTGAAGCTAAATTTATGAGATGTACCTTGTTGTAGTACGTGACTAGCCAAAGCATTAGACTCATTTTCTTTATTTATCGCATAAATATGTTCTCTAACATGTTCTCTCAAACTTCTGTTGATCTTGCCCATGTAAAAACATGGGCATTTTTGACATGTAACGTCATATACAATATCTCTTGATTTACAGTCTGCATAGAAATTCATATAATATCCACAAATTGGTTAGACCCATCTAAAACATCATGGGAAAACTTTAGAGTTTTGGCAACAAGGCATATATTAGCTCATAAACTACTTTTAAATCCGCATAATAAAAATATTAATAATCCAAAAATTTGGGAACAGATATTTAATATTATACTAGCATAATACTTTTACCTTGAAGGTATTAACAATTATTTATATGTCTGGAGAGAATTTTGTAATCAAACTGTCTATTACTTGAAATGTTATTAATTACTCTTTGTTTTTCTTCTATTATTAATGTTTCACATGGAAGCATTCTTGTAAATATTGTATATTTGTTTGGTGTGATGGTTAGTGATATTAGTTAGTAGTTTTTTTTTAAAATTTTGTTCTTGTTTTTAATGATGTGTGAAAATAATATAATAATAAAGATTTATTATGGAAAAAAAAAAAAAAAAGAAATTCATACAATATGTCTTTTTTGTATCAGGATGTACAAAGCTGTTATTACCAGATATGAAAGCACACTGGTTGCAGCTTCTACACGGGAAAGTTCCTTCTCTCATAGATCTAATAGGTTTTTTATTCTCACTTTCATAGCATAGTAATCTCTTAAGTGACTTGGTGTTCCTATACGTGAAACTTGGTTTATCCCCCACTATCTCAGCTATTCTATCATCCATTGTTAAGATGTTCCAATTCTTATTTATTACCTCTCTTATTTTTAAATTCTGATTCGAATAAGGAATGGTTAACCTCTTGAATTTTTGTACCCGTCTATTATCATCATTAGCTATCTCTTGATAGTTTCCCTTGCGTCTATACAAATAGGGTTTCCCTTTACTATTCCTATTAGAATCATTAACTAACAAGACTTTTTCCACCTCTAATGTACTATAGCCTCTTCATTTTAAATTTCGAGTTAGCATTTGTTGTTTGACATCAAGCGTCTCTTCATCTGTTGTAAGGTGAGACACTCTTAAACTCTGGCCTGTAATAATGTTGGAGAAGATATGTTTAGGATGCATGCTGGTACGATGTAGGATGTTGTTTCTCCAGCATGGTTTCCTAAAAATCTCCGAATGTAAGTCTCCTCATTTCTTCGAGATCTGTACATCTAAAAACTCAATAACATATTTTGAGCTTTTACACTCAAAGCTTAAAAAGGTCGTAGTCCCATTAATGTAGTGAATGAAATCATTCAACTCAACTTTAGTACCTGCCCAAACCAAAAAACGTCATCAACAAAACGTTTATAATATTTAATATTCCTATAGTAATGCTTATTTCTTATTATGTACGTACTCTCCCAGTAGGCCAACAATAGGTTGGCGTACGAGTTTGCACAAGGGGTGCCCATGGCAACCCCTTTGGTTTGGAGACAGTAACTTTCTTTATATAAAAAGACATTGTTATTTAATATCAAATCAAAAAGTGCTAAAATCTTAATGATCAAACTCCTAGAAACATTTTTCTCAATTAGGAATAGTCTTAGGAATTCCATTCCAGTAGTATTCAGAATTGATGTAAACAATGAAACTACATCCAGGGTCACCAATAACTCATTCTTCATATGATTTTCAGCCTCTGGAGTAGTTAGATAGTTACCATAACTCTCGAGAAAATCCTTTGTGTCCCTTAATATAGTATCTGTATTATTTACAATGGGTTTCAACTGTTTCTCAACAAAAATAGAAGCTGGTTCCAACAACCAGCCCCTACCTGAGACTATAGGTCTCATGGGGGGATCTATTAGGCCTTTATGTATTTTTGGTAGCCCCCTAAATACAGGTACAGTGGGTTGATCAACCAACAAAAACTTATATAAATCAGCATCAATTGTACCACAAAGCAGCATATCATATAGTTCAGAGTGTACATTCCTTATCAAGTCATTAAAGGCTATAGCATTCAAAATGCAATAGGTATCTACATCATGTAACATCACATTCATTCTTCTATCATATACAGATGCATCGAGAATTACAATAGCACCCCCTTTATCCGCTTGTCTAATAACAATCTCAGAGTTGTCCTGTAACTGCTTTATACTCTGAAATTCATTATAAGTTAAATTAAAGAAATGCGAGTTATTGTTATCTTTATATAACTCAAATAAGTCTCTTTCACAAGCTTTTTCGAAAGCTTCCAAGGCTGGATGGCCTTGGGGTATAAAGGTGGATGGTTTAGAAAAAACATTATTTCTGGCTGTTTCAGTATTACCAAACATCAGACTAAGGCCAATCTGTCTCATAAACATTTTCACATCTAAAATAACATCAGTTATGTCAACAGTTTTTGAGGGTATAAATGATAGGCCACGATTCAATAGTGACCTTTGATGTTCAGTTAACATATAACTAGAAGTGTTAATCACTAATTCCTCATCGCAGGTTTCAGTACCTTTTTTTGAAACTCATATTTTTCCTCGACCATCTTCCGCTTCCTTGTCGCACCTTGTGGAGACCAACCGGTTGAAAACGGCTTCCGTATAGGTAGAGGGAAGGAAAAAGAATCCTTTTCACTAAGAAGATTCATATCCAAATTGGCTGACTTGCTTCTAGCCCCCAAGTCTTTGTGTACGCTTTCAATAGCTGGCATTACCATCTCTATCGGCGTGCTCATGCCTGTGTTGAGCGGGTCTCCATTATCAGCACCTAAATCTGTAGAAGTATCTCCTTGCATAAGTTTATGATTGGACGTCATGTCTATGGGTGTGTCTTGAGGTCCAGAACTTATAGGATTCGTTCTTAAAGTGGCAGCATCCATATTACCATTTCTCTGAGTTGAACTTTGTTTAGTAGGTATGCCCGTAGGTATGTCAATTTGGCATTGCCTAAAAAAAGGCACTATGAGTGTAGATAAAGTTTTAGCCAGTATTTGAAAGCCTAGAGTGGAGAGGTGAAAACCATCCTTGGCAAAGCAATGTGGTCTGTTAAGCATGACAAATACTGGATCCCTTAGAATGACAGTTACTGAAATCAATTATTTTTTGCTCATATTATGGCATCATCCTCAGTGATGGTAATATGCTGCAAAATGCTAGGCTCATTCTGGCCTGAGACACATAGTCTGAAAGCTCCATAATGTCTCCCTTTCTATAGTCCAGGGAGATACATCTCAGGTTATTGAGACCTACATGGACCATGATGGAATCATACTGGTACCTGTGGTCTAATGACTTGAGTGAGTGCAGAATTTGGTGGATTCTGGCTCCAGTTATCTTCTCCTTATTCAGCCTAGTTAAAGGGGCGTCAGTATATCTTACAATGCAGTCCGCTATGGCAAGATCCATGGACAGTGTGTTTACTTGCCTTAGGGGCATAGTGTGTTGGACTTTACTGAGAGTAACAGTATTCATGTTGTTAGGTGTTGCTTTTTCTGAGTGCCTTTGAACTTGATGAGACATAGCTTTGACAACGGATGGTCTAGTTGATCTTTGTTGTTTAGGAAGATTGCTTTCAAGTGCCTCAGCATGGGTCTACTTCAGAAGACTGAAAAAACAAAAGACTGATTCCCAAAGGACTGAAATTTCAAAATACTGAATGATGGAATTTGCCTCTTCTCCACTGCTGTGCAATCTTAGAGTTGGTATATACAGTTATCATGTGTTGTGAGGGGTGCAGCCTCCCACATGAGGGGTGCAGGGGGGCTTGCCCCCCACATTAAAAATGTGTTCAGTATTTTGAATTTTCAGTCTTTTGGAATTCAGTCTTTTGTTTTATCAGTCTTCTGAAGTATACCCCTCAGCATACGTTAGTCTATGTGTGTGTTGTGTACTACGTTAGATGAGTGTTGTGTGCATAGTTTCAATGACCTGATGTGTACTTTTATGCAAGAGTTTAGCCTCCAGTGTCATTTTGTAAGTACACGTCTCGCATAAAGATAATTTCTACATTGTCTCAAAATGCCCATATCAACTAAGCTGGCTACTGAGAGGTTAGTAAATTGCATATCCATACTGTCCAGTCCTTTGGTGTGTGAGCTACAAGGGGTTTGAGTATTGGGGTTAGAAGGTTATTAAGGGTGCTTTATTGGAGTAGATTATGTTAAACAGTACTATATTCTACTAACTTTAATGTTTACACAATACTGAATTCAACTAAATCTGTAGGTATTGCCACTTGGCTCCCAACTAGCTGCTCTAAGCTTGTCAGCACACAAGTTATTTACTCTGTATTGCTCGATTGCAGGGTACAGTTTTAAGAAGCATTCTCTCTAGGTGTTTGCTACCGTACAAAGCACTGCAAACATGCAAAGTTTATAGCAGCACAGAAAAAACAGAAATCTAACTAATGAACCCTCCAGCCAATAAAATTACTACACTATAGTCCTTTTGTGAATTTCCCAACTTGGATAGACCAGGCAAACACCTCTTTCCACAAGATGAATAATCCCAGTCCTCCTAATGTGAAAACACAGTAGAAGAGACACACAACTGCAATGCTACCACCAACCACTTAAACAGCTAGCTGGAAACCCCTTGCTGACAGCAATTTCAAGACAATCTTACAGCAGTAACAGTGAGTGAAAGTGCCTTTTTTTACAAAATAAAAATCAATGTAATACACACATCGCTCAAAATATCTTAAGTGAGATTTAGCGATCAAAGGTACTTAACTTTGTCTGGATGGCACTGGATACAAGTAAAGACTTCTGGGATGCAAGCTAGAACTCTAAGCTTTGTTGAGCTCCTGGAAAATGAGCAGGAGACAATATGTGGTAAAGGGGGTTTACTCAATAGCAATACTGATTTGTTGGGTAGGCACGCAATATCACAAATCCATGGAAAACAATGGATGGGAAGAGTGCATAAATAGGCTATACAACAGTCTATAGCAATGTGAGAGGGGAGGGAGGGACTTTGGAAATCAGATTATCATAAGAGGTGGAGGATAGAGACACAGTCTTATTATAAAACAACTCCAGCAATAGGGTGATAGGTTGAGGAAAACCAACCAAGCTAGCTAGAGAGGCATACAATCAAATAAAGGCAAGATTGGAGCTCTTTCAGAAACTTTAGCTTAATATGTTAGTGGGGTCTGGGACAATCACAGAATACAACTTCATTCCCTCCAGTACAGCTGTTTTGAGGGTGTACCTTTAACTTCCAGTGGGTGTGGCTTGAGCCTTTATAAAATGAAGTTATCCCCTTACAGTTCTAACAAATACTCGACAGAGATCAAATGTCAATGCAGTTGTGTTTGCCATCATGTATGCTTCAAGATAAAATATTCTGATACCTTGTATGTAGCATGGCTTTGGAAAAGGGTTGCCACCTTTCGTTATGGCTAAAACCGGACTAAGGCCACACACTTGCATCACCAGTATCCACACCCTCCCCGCCCTTTCTCCCGCCCACACTCCGCCCACACGCCGCCTATTTTGTGATGTCACTGTGACATCATCAAGTTTGTACAGTGTTTTCTGGACTACTGGCGAATCAATTTGATTTCCGGATAGTCAAGAAAAAAAAAACGGAGGGGTGGCAACCCTACTTTGGAATTATTAATGCAAATATGAACAAGCAATATTTGACACCAAGAGGTGCAGAAGGAGATAACCGCAGAAATGCCTGGAGGTGCACTCAGCTGTAATGAGTTAAGCAGGTAAAAGATAAGCAGAATACATATGCACTGAAACATAAACTGGTGCAGAGCCAATTCTGTCACTATTGACCTTTTACTACAGTTTAAGACACAAAACTATGCAGAAATTTACCAGTAATACTGTTTATGGAAAAAAATGCAATAATAAATTATCAAGGTTCAAAATCTCACAGGGCCAAACAGTTCTGCCACAACTGTGAATTAAACTACAAGCTATAGGCCAGCAGGGTTTAAAATACAAAATGATAGCTTTTACAAGTAATTCTACTTGTGGAATTAGGCATGCAGAATGTTGCAGAAACACAATTTGCAAACAACTGCTAATAAGAATACAAAACTAAGGTCTCAGAACAAACTTAAAAATGCACACATTTTTGAAAAACTGGTTCTTTTTGAAAAGTAGAGTGCTACATCTCTCCAAGTCTTACTGAACGTTTACCAAATTGTTCTTTCTATGTATTGCACTTGTGGGCCTAGTCACACTAAGAGACTCTTTCAGTCTTGTGCACCCACATGAGCACTTGTGGAGCACTCTGATTATGTGTGGGCAGGTCAATGACCCCAACAGGGACACTTTTCACCATATCTTATTTCTGCACTCAAATGAGACAAAAAGTGCAAATCTTGTCTCATACTTAGGCTTTATGCAAGTAGAGCACACACATGTCATGCCATTACTCACACCTTTATACCATTCCAGCATTTTCCATACTACATTATGAATACCTTATTGCAGGTCATGCTATTAAAATGCCCTATGTTGTTTGTCAGTTGCAGAAATAATCAACAGATATGACTGTGAGAGGTCATACACACTTTTCTGGAATTAGGCATTCTCAATGGCTATGGTTTGTAATGGCACAGAGTTTGGCAGGGTACCCTTATGGTGCAGCAAGGAATCAAAGATCTTCCTGTATCTGATGTGTAAAGACCATTGAGTGTGCCTGCTTAGGGACTGCTATGAGAGTTTCCAGTATAACGTGGATGCCTGTCCCAGTCTTCTGATAGCAGTGTCTGACGTCACTCTCACACCTCACTCTGTTGAGCAATGCAGGCACCACTGTGGCAACCTGAGGAGCACCATTCCAATCTTCTTAACCAGAGATGCATTCTAAGCATATGTTCAGTTTACAGAGGCATATATAACAATCCCACTCAGTACAAAATGGGTTATTGGCATGTAACAGAATGGTATATTTTATTCTACACATCCAGATGTCATACAGAATAGTCATCTTCCATGGTGGAGAAGGGTAGAAAAGCTTTTTAGCTGCAGCGATGAATGTTATTTTATTTTTTCTGTAAATAAAATTAAGCTTAAAGGTTATGTTATTTCCCTGGTGATATTTCAGCAGCATTAATTGAGTCACCATGGACAGGTAAGGTAAGTATTATTAGATGTCACATATTCCTACTGCAGTCTGCATACTATTCAGAGCATGAAGAGCACAGTTATTCAGGTTGTCTATGTGCGACTTTTGTTGTTTTAGTCCTGTATACCTGCAATTGCTAGACTACAAGATAAGTACTGATTGGCAGGTGGCCACTGGGTCTCGGTGATGTCCCAGAACTTTCTAGGTCAGCTCAACAGCCATTGGCATAACTAAAAAATTGTCAGGAGGATTACCTGTGTCCACCCAGATAAGACAGCACATCACAACATAGCAGCTTTAACATCATGCACCCATGCAGCTAGTCAGATTTATTGCTTTATACAACAGCAGCTATATTTTTATATGTCCTTAGTCGTATATTTTACAGATTAATTATACTGATCTTAGCATTTTTTTCTCTCTTCCCTTGCTTCCTTTCTCAATATCTTTTCTTTTATATTTATTTTATGTTTTTTATGTTTTTTTCTCTCCTTTTGTCTTGCAATTTTGTACACTGGCTGCCACATCAGTGCCAGTCTATAGTCCTCCAGCAGGCTCATCCATCCCCTGTGTCAGCCCAGCCTACATCCCAATCTTCTCCTCAGTGACTGCAGCAGAGAATAACCAGGTGGCCACCTCCCTGGCCCTGGTGGTGTTTCACCAGCTCAGCGTTCTGTTGTTCCTTCCAGTTGGCACTGCCAGGGTTAGTGATTTTGTCACACATAGGGGATGTTGGATGAAGATGGGAGATGTGTAAGATCAGTGGTTTTAGGACCGCACTGGCAGCCTGGAAAGACTCCTTGTGGAGTGGCTAGAATTGTACCAGTGCCTGCCCATGTCATCAATACCTCAGGGAGATCCCAGTGGAGAGGGTGGTCAGAGTGAGGTCTTTCCTTTCCCTGGGTATTGTGCAGGCAGTGTGATATTGACAACAATATCCATTGTATTCCCTATCTTGGTGTCCCCTCTGTTGTGTGTCAGTGGCTTACCTAATTTGTTGTCCAATCCTTCCCATCACCAATGTCCTCCCTTTGTTTGTCTGTCTCTGAATCCGCTATCTTTCCTCACTCTCAGTGTGTCAGCACCCCCGTTGACAGTCTTTGTTGTATGTTTGTGCTTCTGGTCTTGCTGCACCTTCTTGCTCTTACCATATCTTCACCTTCCCTTACATCTTTCACCAGCTTCATTTCTTAAAATAATGGGCATCTAGCCTATAAAAAAAAAGTTCTACCCTCCCTTTCTCTCCCCACTCCTGTTCTTACCTTCCCTGTTTCCCCTATGCATTATCAACTGCTTGCTGCTCCCTTTTCCTGTTGCCCTATACCCCCTCTCCAACTCTTAGTATACTAAAAAATCAGAGATTTAATGAGTGGAATAGCTCCTTGTCCCTTGTTCCTTTGTTTCAGCATATGCTCACATACTAGTGCATGTGTACCCTCTGAGCTCATCAGTTTTCCCATCTGACTCCCAGCTGTAGTTGTGAATTTCCCTCTCTCACTGCAGCTACTAGTTCTGGCTCAAGTGTGTTATTAATTAGCTGTGACAAAATCTGTGAGTTTTCACTTTGTTAACTAGTAGTGAACTTTGTGCCTCATGGTACTACAAGTTGTACCTGCAGAAGCAATCAATAGTCACACTAGGCATGTTTCTGAATCTTAGGGCATGGCTTTTCTGCACTTCCATTGTTGTGAACATGCAGTATTTTGACTTCTGCACTCATAGATAGAATGCATATCTTCACCTGAAACATTATGTCATTTATAACTAACTTTGGATAAGGGACATGAGTTCAGTCATCATATTAGTAATGTAACAAACCTGCAGAGAAAATAATCAGCATTGAATTTGTTTATAAGTTCCTCTTGTATTTATTTCAGATATTTCTGGTGTGTGCCTCAGTTCTCTGGCATTTTATATTATCTTGGTTGGTGCTCCATAATATAGCATAGTAATAGTATGAACAAACCTGACTTTAATAATCTTTCCCTGGTTTGTTAGATGCTACAGTCATCTTTGGACAAGGGTACTTTACTTCTGCAGTCTTTATAACCAGAAAGTGATTTAAATAATCCAGCTAAGCAGCAATTTAATGTACATGTTTCTCTTTTGCTGTAAACGTCTTATTAATTTGTTTGTTGGAGTTGTCCCTCTAGGCATGTCTGTGATGAGCATTTTTTATAGATCCAAGAGCACATGATATCCAGCAGGCTGGTGGGCACAAACCCTGTACATTTCCAGCTGTATATTATGACACATTTACTACTGCATTTCTTACTCAGTTCTTAATTATTCATTATTCCATCAGTTTTGCAAAATAGATACTTACTGAAATGCAGTTTTATCAAATGGGCTCAGATAAGATTAAACAGCTGTCAGATAAAATCATCTTATAGGCTTGAGCCATTAAAATCTATTGCTGGGTGCCTACTGAAGTTCTGAAAAAATTACAAAGATATTATGGCAAGACGTTCTTCAGATGGTAGTGCCTTGGCATTTTTCTAGACATGCTATGTATCTGAAATGCACAAACATACATGCAGAGAACTGGTTTAATTTTGCAGAATGCAGCAACAGTCTTCCCCACCCACAAGAGATCATCAGTTACTACTAATAATCTTGCATTGTTGATCTCTTTTTTTTATTTCCAATTCGCATATTGTCAACATGCAGTTCAGTAGTTCATTGTGAATGTTTTTAATGTACCTTTGCTGTTTTAATATGGTCTGCCAGTATTTGATCTAAGCTGCAGGTGTAATCTCACATTGCACAGGACATTCCAGCAGTCAACGAGTCTTAGAGCTACTTTACTGTGGGCATACGATTTGATACAGTCATTTACAAGGAACAAAATATCTCCCTTGTATCATTTTGTCTGGTACTAACCCAAAACCTAACTCTCATTTCCCAGCATTGCTGGGTTCTTTGCTTTTTCCAGATGTCATTGAAGAATGTTCCTGCTTTCGTATCTTTTCTACCATCCTCTTCAGTTCATGCACAGTCTTTCCAGACCAAGCATACTCTCTAGAATATGCATGGGAAGCAGTACAGAGCATTTGTTTCTTCAGTCCTACACAGATGTGCAGATGGGTTGGAGCAAAGGTGGCACCTGCATCAGACATAAGGTGTTTAGTGGATGACATCAGCAGATGCCAATCATTTGTAGTTCAGTACCCACATTCATGTCTATACCAGCATACAAATAAATACTGATAATGCTTTTGAGGTTAGACTGCTTCATTGCTTCATGTGTGACATAAACTGCCCTGGAGTACAGGACCTTTCTTGTGATTTTTTTTTTTTTTTTTATGGTTCTCAACTTAGAGTTGAGTCTCCAGTGGTCTAATGGATAAGACACTGGCTTCTTAAGCCAATTGGGGGCACAGATTGTGAAATACCCACCTGGATTGCTCCTTAAGTGAATGCAGCATTAGATGAGGAAATAGGCCTGAGAGATGCCAGATTGGAAAATGGCACCAAGCACTATATGAGCAGGCAAGGGCTTTGCTCCCACAGACCCAGATGAACTTCTCATAGACTGTAATGCTGAAACTGAATATTTAAGTTTTTGTTCAAACTCTCCTTTTGACTCCATCTTTAGATCAGGTATTGGTCTTCCAGTATTTTTGATTCTCTGTTTTTCATTATGGATCAATTCTCAAAAGGTGATTGAATACAGATATCACACTTTTCTGTTTCTGTTTATCCATTTAAAGATAAGCTATCTATAAAACAGCACTATATGGTGCAGCACAATATTTCTGTAAATGTCTTACTTACCAGTATTAATTCAAAATATCAAATATCACATTTTGCAGAGACGTAACATCATGGAAATCTAAGTCCAGAGCCCACCCACCCAACTTAATAGCAGTTTTCTATAATGTAAAATACATATGAAAGTGTAAAAGTTCAATAAATACATTAGTGCCACGTCACAAACAGGTTCATAGGTTCATATATTTATAGTAGGCTGATGACCACCAGGGTCTTTACAAGCCTGACCGTGCAATCCAATCCAATTTTGTCTCCAAGTTCCTTGGACACCTGCATAGTGAAGTATGATAGTAAAGGGGTAGCTAGGGGTTATTGGAGGGGGGTTATGTTAGTATGTTAGTTTGGGATTAATTAACTTACTGTTGACCTCTGTCTCTCAGAGACACTGGGGCCAGACTGAGGGTGAATTTGGGATTTCCAATCCAATGATCAAGATTTCTTTTACATAGGGTCAGGAGTGAACTCTGCTTCCCATAGATGAGTGCTTACTCTATAGGGCAGGGACCCTTTGAGGCACACAGCGATCTCTCCAGCATGTTCTATTTATGTTGCAGGCAAAGTTCAGGTCCTTGGAACTAGTGTTACTGGTTCCGTTTGTTTTGTGAATGTACAAGAGATTCATCAGAGCCAGATCTGAGGATGCCTTATATGCTAGGCATAGTTCACTTCTCAGCAACTTGTAGGAGACTGAGTACAGTGACAGGGCCTTAAGATGATCTTTGTAGGACAGGATTTCTTACCCTGGATTCTCCTGCTGAGGAACATTTGAGGGTGCTCCAGTAGTTACAAGTGCCTAGTTAGGTACATGCCAAAGTGGGCATTGTACTCATTGATGGGTCTGATAAGGGCTGAGTACAGTGGTACTATAACTTCCTTGGATCTGGATGCATTACCACTGCTTATGAGTTGGGTGACATAGAATGATTTTCTTACTATCTTGGCTACTTGTTGGTTGAGGGCCATGTTAATAAACACATATGTTACCAGATCCCTCACTATCAGGTCAACTCCTAGGGGTGTTTTATTGATGGAGTAATTGTTTAGCGTAGATGATTTCCCAAAGGGTGCAATAATGCATTTCTTTGCATTCCGTTTTTTATCTGTAGCTTTGGCACCAGTCATTTGTTTGTGTTAGACACTCTTGTAGGATGTTGCTGTGAAGGGGAGAATCTATGATAGCTCCCAATCTACACTCATCTGCAAACTTGGTAAGCCAGAGGCCTTTACCATTAGCCTTTACTGCCAAGACGTAGATGCCAAATAGGAGCAGGCTCAAAATATAGAGCCCGGGGGTACTCCACTGGGGGCTAATCTCCTCATGGAGGTGCTCTCATTGATCCTAGCTTCTTGGATCCTATCTGTGAGGCAGCCAGAAATCTAGTGAGTTATGTAGGAATTTATGCCTAGTTCTGAGAGTTTGTCATAAATACCTGAGTGGGGTACTGTACTGAACATCTTGGTCAGGTCAAGGTAGGTGGCATGGATTGCTTTCCTCTCATCCATAGCCTTGGTGACCCTCTCGAAGAAATCTACTAGGCTGAGTAGGCAAGAATTTCCCTTAACAAAGCCAAACTGGGATGGATCGTGTGTCTGTAGGTTGTCAATGTTCTTGATGATCATTTCCATGATAATTCATTCCATGGCTTTGTACTTCAGACTTGCCAGACTGATGTGTCTGTTGTTCCTAGGGTCAGTGGATGGTCCAATGTTATGAAGAGGGATGACCACTGTGGCCCTCCATTCACCTGGCACAGCACCTGTTTTGAGGCTGTGGTTGAACAGTGCCTCAAGTGATCCTCTTGGATCTTGTTTTAGACTAATTCAGAGGTAACTGGGGATATTGTTGGGGCCCACTAAAGAAGTGGTTTTAGCCTTAGGAAACACCACCAGGACCAGCTCCCTGTTGATAGTTGGGGGAGGGGATATGCTAAAAGGGATTTCACAGGGAGTAGTGGAGGGGGGTGAGTGGAGGGTGTAGTTAGAGCAAAATTTATCAGTCAGTAAATTTGCTATGTCACCCTGGTTATTGTGAAGGTTGTGCCATTTACCACCAGTTCTGCATACTGGTGTGTGTTACCTTTAAGGTTCCTGATATAGCTGATGAAGGTCTTGTGATTGTCCTTAACCTATGAATGCTATCCTGGCCTCGTAATTGGCCTTATTGGACTTTATTAGATGCCTTAGTTTCTTGTTTAGCTGAATCAGAGAGCTCTTGTCTCTTTGAGAGGTGGTCTTTCTGATTTTGGCCATGACTTTTTTTCTTTTCTTATATAACCTGTTAAGGTAAGGATTTTACCAGTAGATTTGTTTTTGGTGTTAGTTCTGGGCTTACTTCTGGTAGGTACAGTAGGCCTCAGTGCAGCCATTTACATGTTTCTGTAAATGATTTTGCATAGGTAGCTGTGTTCTTGGGGTTTTGGGGGAGCTGTGAATTTTGACAAGCTGGTGCTTAATAGGATGTAGTTTGCTTTAGAATAGTTCCTAACTGTTACTGTTTATTTTTAGGGCAACAGATTTGTGGTCCAACTTCAATGATGGCATGACATGGGAAGGTGGGTCGCAATACCATGCAATACCATGTTGGTGAGTACTAGTTCCAATATGTTTGATCCTCTGGTTGGAGAGTGCACTATCTGGTCCAGGGTGTTTGTGCTTATAAAGTCCAGAAAACATTGTGCCTGAGTTAGAGGCAGTGTATGTTTTCCAGTCTATAGAGAGATAATTAAAGTAGCCAATTAATAGGGAATTTAGTTGGCTGGTAAGCATCTCTAGTAGGTCTAGGTAAGAGTTGTGAGTGTCATAGGTCATAGATGGTGACCTGTATCTCGCCAGGACATGGTAAAGCACATTGTCTATGGAGAATTGGATGTAGATGAACTCCAGAGCATCATCCTGTTTACCAACCTATTTATTCTTAATGCAGATCAAAACACTCAACCTTTAGCTCCTGTCTGTGCTGCTGTTGGTCTAAATGTGTGGAAGGCAGTGCAACCTTCCACTGCAGGAGTACTTTCTGCAGCTTTAAACCAAGTCTTGATGACAGGATAAATGTCTACATTATCCAGAGTGAGGAGAGCTTGCAGGATGTGGAATTTCTTGTTTAGGCTCCAAGCATTGAGTGGTAACATCTTAAAGTTTCTTTGAGTTTTTTATTTTGTTAAGCTGGTAATTGTGTTATTTTGACATTGTCTAAAAAATGGCTCTACGGTGGTGGATAAAGTTTTGGCCAGTATCCAAAATCCCAGTGTAGGATGGACAGATCCAGACCATCCTTGTCAAATCAATGTGGTCTATTTATTTTGTTCTCCCATGCTGCTAGATATTGGATTCCCCTGGAGTGACACCAGAAATTACGCCAGTTATTAAAATCAGTAACATTTTTTGTTCATACTGTGGCATAGTTTCATAGTTTCATAGTTTAGTACTAGGCTATCTGCCCTGGGGCATTTGTAAGCCTAGCCATAGTAATGTGGCTTTCGCCACCCCATGAAATGGTACAAAAATGCACAGAATAGATTTAGAATACTGTGCCTCTGTCTAGTAGTGACACAGTGAAGGTCTCCTTATATAATAGAATTAGTTTACTGTGCCCCTGTCTAGTAGTGACACAGATGTGACCCCTGGGGTAAACCTACGATCTCCCATCCACTCATCAAGATTTCTCTTGAAGAGAGTCAGTGAGGGGCTCTGCCTAACATGAACTGGGATCTTGTTCCAGAGCATGGGAAGCCTCTGGGTTATGAATCTATGCCTCCAGCATGTCCTATTCATACTTGTGCCGAGGTTTAAGTCTTTAGCTCTCGTGGTTCTGATGGATTTGGATTTTTTGAGGTGGAGCGTGTCCATCAGTTCCTGATTGGACATGGCCATGTACGTCAGGCAGAGATCACCTCTGAGCAGGCGGTATGCTACTGAATAGAGCTGGAGTTTCTTTAGTCTGGCAGAATAAGACATATGTTGGAGACCCTTGATCCTCTTGTTGAGGTACTTTTGTGGTCTCTCCAGCTGTTGCAAATGCCGAGTGAGGTACATACCAAATGGGGCATTGTACTCAATCATGGGTCTGATGAGGGAGGAGTATAGGGGTACAATGACATCCTTGGATCTGGATGTGAATCCCTTCATGATAAGGTGTGCAAGGTAGAATGTCTTTCTAACCACTTTGGCAATGTGGGTGTCAAATGAGAGGTCGCTGTCAACTTGGGTCCCTAGGTCTCTGATTACTTTTTCCGTACTCAGTGGGTTGCTGTCTATGTGATAATTTGTGGGTACTTTGTTTTTTCCCAAAGGGAATGACTATACATTTTTTGGCATTTAGTTTAAGGCCATGACTCCGGCACCAGTTGTCCGTTTCTGTGAGGCCTTTTTGTAGGATGTATGTGTCCGCTGATGTGTTGACTATGGCGCCTAGTTTGCAGTCATCTGCGAACTTTGTCAGCCACAACCCTCCCATGTTTGCTTTAACATCTGAGAAATAAATGCCGAACAAGAGGGGTCCCAGGACAAATCCCTGTGGGACACCACTTGTGACTGGCTTTGAGTCTGACATTGCTCCAGTGATTTTAACTTTATGGGTTCTGTCCTTTAGCCAGTTTGCAACCCATCTAGTGACATAAGCGTTTACATTTAAGCTGTTGAGCTTATCTATGATGCCTGAGTGGGGTATTGTGTCGAAGGCCTTAGTCAAGTCCAGGTAGGCTGTATGGACTGCTTTGCCCTCGTCAATGGCTCTAGTGACTGTTTCGAAAAAGTCAACCAGGTTCAAAAGGCAGGATCTGCCCTTTACAAAGCCGAACTGGGTGGGGTCAAGTGTCTGTATTTCCCCAATGTCTCTGTTTATGAGTTCCATAATGATTCTTTCCATAGCTTTGCAGACCAGGCTGGTTAAGCTTATGGGGCGGTAGTTCCCAAGGTCAGTAGAGGTACCCCCTTTGTGGAGTGGGACCACTGTTGCTGTACGCCAGTGTTCAGGTACATATCCTGTAGTAAGGCTAAGGTTAAATAGCATTTTTATGTGCGGGTGTAGCTCCTCTGGGAGTTCACGTAGCACGCAACCCGGGATACTGTCAGGTCCCATTGATGCTGTGTTTTTAGCTTTGCTGAGGGCGGCTCTCATCTGGACATCTGAGATGACATGGAGATTACATTCAGCTGGGATAAGTATTTCTTCTTTTGGGGGTGAGGGAGGGGAGAAATTTGCACTGAACCTGTCAGCCAGAAAGTTGGCAATATCTGTGGGTTCAGTGTATTTTTTGTTGTTGTAAACTAACTCTGAGCATATCTGAGGGTTTCCACCCAGGTTTCTAACATAGCTGAAGAAGGCTTTGTGGTTATCTTTAGTGCCCTTAGCGATTTTTCTCTCAAAGTTGGCCTTGGATATTTTTATGAGAGAACGTAGTTTTCTGCTAGTGTTGATCAGAGATGTCTTCCCTTTATGGGATTTAGCTCTGTTGTGCAGTAGCTTCCTTCTTTTGTTATACAATTTGTTAATGGCTGAGGTCCACCAGACAGGACGCTTGGCTTTGGTGGAGAGGGACTTGGATTTATTTGGGATTGCATTACCCATGCATTCTTGGAGATGTCCATAGAAAGCATTTGTGAAGGATTCAGCATTGTGGGATGTGGTATCCACTGGCCCAGTGGGCTTAAAGGATACCATCTCAGTCTTAAGAAGAGTGAAGTCTGCTTTTGAGAAGTTTTTCACTGTGGTCTTTTGTGCTGGGGGTGGAGGTGGGATATGTATATCCAGGGTGATTAGTTTGTGGTCAGATCTCACTAGTGAGGGGTATACCTCTGGTGTGGAGCATTTTGCCCCCATGTTTGTGATGGTCAGGTCTAGTATATTATCTTCCCTAGTGGGAGAGGTGACTAGTTGTTCCAGTGCATTTAAATTTATGAATTCCAGGAACCTTTGGGCTAGGGTGTTAGGGCTAGAATAATGTACCCAATCTATGTTAGGGTAGTTGAAGTCTCCCAGTATGATGGTATTTTGTGATACATTCATATCCTCCAATGTCTTCAGGAAGGCAGACTGGGCTTCCTGAGATTAGGAGGGTTGTCTGTAACATACTACTAGTTGTATAGCAGTTTTGCCTATGGTTAGTTGCACGTGTATGGTCTCCGATGCTTCATGTGTTGCTACTAACCTGGAGGTGTGGGTGTCCTTGATGAATATGGACACTCCCCCTCCCTTTGTGGTTCGGCCCGGGTTTTGGGGCCGAAAAGCATGATACGAGGTATAGCCTGGTAGCGCCGGGGTGCTCTCAGGAGCCTTGAACCAGGTTTCAGTTACTGCACAGACGTTGATGTTCTCCATACTGAGGAGTGCATCGAGTGCCTGCATCTTGAGATTTAGACTTCTGGCATTGAGCAGCATTACCCTTAGTTTTTTTCCATTTTTGTTTTCTAAGGAGGTGGGTTTGTCTTTTGAGCCTTGCCTAAAAAAGGCACTATGGGGGTGGCAAGAGCCTTAGCCAATATCCAGAAGACCAGTGGTGACAGGTGCAAGCTGTCCCTTGCAAAGCAGCGTGGCTTGTCCAACATGTCATCCCAGGCAGACAGACATTGGATCCCCTTAGAATGACACCAGTACTTGAGCCAATTATTAAAGCTGATCATCTTGTCTTTGTATTGTGGCATCATTCTTGGTGAGGGCAAGATGTTGCTCAGGGTCAGGGTCATACCAGCCTGGGCTACATAATCAGAGAGCTCCTCTATGTCTCTTTTCATGTAGTCCAGGGAGGTACGTCTCAGGTCATTCATGCCAGCATGGACAGTGATGGAGTCATATTTGTACTTGCTTTGGAGTGACCTGAGTGCGTGTGTTATGTGGCGGATCCTAGCTCCCGATAGGCAGCTCACAGTCACCCTCTCCTTGTTCAGCCTGGTAAGCAGGACATCAGTGTGTCTGACTATAGAGTCACCTATTACTAGTGTATCAGGCATGGTGTTTGGCCTTAAGGGCTGTGATTGATTGACACACTGATTTATTGAAGTATGTGTTGCATGTGTTTTGTTTTGAGGTGGTGGATTTTTGGATGTCTGCTTTAGGAGGCTCTGTTGTTTTGGTAAGTTTTTTATTAGAGCCTCTGAGTATGTCTTTGTGTTTTTATGTGTTTGGTTTGCAATTGTGGTAGGTCTATGTGGGACTGGGTTTGTTTTGTGTGTGGTTACCATCTCCTCCTGTCTGGTCATGCCAGTCCTGAGTTGAGAGAGTTCAGCCTCCAGTTTGGCTATATAGTTGCATCTCTCACATGTATTTGTGTTTGTTGGGAGGAGGAGAGGGTTGTGTGTGTACATGAGACAATTGTAGCATTGTCGCAAGATACCCAGATTAACCAGCTGAACTGGAGAGGGCGCCAGTAATCTACCACTTGACATGGTAGAACAGTATAAGGGAGTGCTGTGCCTTTAAGGGAAATGGATATTCACAGGGGTGGTAGGTGGATGTAGTGCTTACTTAGTATGAGAGTGCTTACTTAGTAGAGAAGTTTTGAGAGCAAGTGCTAGGCTTATAATATAGCGAGTAGTCTGATTATACTAAGAGTAGAGCTTCCTTAAGGGAAAATTTGAAGAGCAGACTTGGCAGAGCCAGAAGAAGTTTAACCTAGTTTAACCGGTGCTGCGCTATCCGCACAACCGTGCAAAGCTATGCAAACGCAGATTTTAAACAGGGAACTTCAGAAGAGCTAGAAATGGTCCAAAACAACCAATTACTACAGCTCTTGTGCTGAGATCACTTCCTACAGGGACAGGTAGGCTGCTCAAGGCTTCCCACTCCCACTGGTGAGCAAAGAAACTTCCTTCTATCCAAGTAAGGTAATGTACAACACAGGAACTACACCACAGCCCAGAATACAGCAGAGCCTGTAAACTGGTCTAAACTAGTCAAGGAGAGGCAGAAAAACAAGGATTATTTTTTTGTTTTTTTTGTTTTTAGATAGAAACACACAGAAAATGCAGAAACAGTAATAAATCAGTTACACATGCTAGCACACTTTAGTGGGCAGCCTCAACAGTTAAATTAAACAAACAAACAATCAAACTTTCGATCAAATTCGACTAAAATGTAACTTTAAGTGCAGATATTAAATAATGCAGCAAACAGCTAAAAAAACAGTTTAAGATTGTTTAGGGTAAGCTAGAGAAGGTATTTCAATTAAAAAAAAAACAGCAAAGATACTTTAATCCAGAAAATAGTCGCTTTTCTGAGTTCTCTGTAGCTAGAACTGAGTAGTATAGCCAGAAAAAAACGCGCAGAGGCAGATTTTAAACAGGGAACTTCAAAAGAGCTAGAAATGGTCCAAAACAACCAATTACTACAGCTCT
The DNA here is from genome assembly GCF_019279795.1 of Protopterus annectens. Taxonomy (NCBI): domain Eukaryota; kingdom Metazoa; phylum Chordata; order Ceratodontiformes; family Protopteridae; genus Protopterus; species Protopterus annectens. The sequence continues at coordinate 752,410,340 of NC_056727.1, forward strand.
TGTGCTGAAGTCACTTCCTACAGGGACAGGTAGGCTGCTCAAGGCTCCCCACTCCCACTGGTGAGCAAAGAAACTTCCCTCTATCCAAGTAAGGTAATGGACAACACAGAAACTACACCACAGCCCAGAATACAGCAGAGCCTGTAAACTGGTCTAAACTAGTCGAGGAGAGGCAGGAAAACAAGGATTATTTTTTTGTTTTTTTTGTTTTTAGATAGAAACACACAGAAAATGCAGAAACAGTAATAAATCAGTTACACATGCTAGCACACTTTGGTGGGCAGCCTCAACAGTTAAATTAAACAAACAAACAAACAAACTTTCGATCAAATTTGACTAAAATGTAACTTTAAGTGCAGATATTAAATAATGCAGCAAACAGCTAAAAAAATAGTTTAAGCTTGTTTAGGGTAAGCTAGAGAAGGTATTTCAAGTAAAAAAAACAGCAAAGATACTTAAATCCAGAAAGTAGTCACTTTTCTGAGTTCTCTGTAGCTAGGACCACTCTGCAGGACCACGAGGAGCTTGTCTGAGTAGTATAGCCAGAAAAAAATGCCCAGGGGTGGAATTTAAACCGGGAACTTCAAAAGAGCTATAAATGGTCCAAAACAACCAATTACTACAGCTCTTGTGCTGATGTCACTTCCTACAGGGACAGGTAGGCTGCTCAAGGCTCCCCACTCCCACTGGTGAGCAAAGAAACTTCCTTCTATCCAAGTAAGGTAATGGACAACACAGGAACTACACCACAGCCCAGAATACAGCAGAGCCTGTAAACTGGTCTAAACTACGCATCATCCTTAGTGAAGGTAGAATGCTGCTCAATGCAAGACAAGTACCTGTCTATGACATATATTGAGAGAGATTCATAATGTTTTTTTTTCACATAGTCCAATGAGGTACATCTCAGGACATTTATACCTACATGGGCTATGATAGAATTCTGGTGGTACCTGTGGTGCAGTGACTTGATTGTTTGCGTGATGCCACAGATCTTTTCTCCAGGTAGGTAACTAACCTTTATCTTCTCCCTGTCCAGCCTGGTAAGAGAGGTATCTGTGTCTTGCAATAGAATCCCCTAAGTCAAGAGTACTAGGTAAAATATTTGCTTGCCTTATGGGCTTTTGTCTTGCAGGATCATTAGGTGTAGGCTTATGTGTGGTGCTAGGTTTTCCTTTTGGTGTGTGTTTTAGTGGTTGTTGAGAATAGGTGTTGCTGTTTGATGGCTTAGGGGATCTTTGAGGTATGGAGAGTTCTTTCATTCTCTCAGCATAAGGTCTATGTTTGGGGTATGTGGTATGTGGCATTCACTTTATAATCCCGAAATCCTGAAATATCGAATTTCAGAATCTTGAAATCATAAAGCCGAAACCTTACAATCTCAAAACCCCAGAAGCACGAATTTCAAAATCGCAACTCCTACACTAACCATAAACCACACACTTACACATACATACACCTTCCCCCCAACACAAACACACAAACCTACACTACATACAAACAGGGTAGTAAGCCCCCCACACCCCCATACTTAAATATACTAACTCCAACTGCGCACTGCACAAACAAACCCACAAAAACACCACCATATAAGCTACATTCCCCTCGCACACACACATCACAGTAGCAAAACACACTGACACACACTAAAGCCCCTAACCAAAACCCTTAAACATATATACTTACCTGAACTTCCAGCTATCCATTCACACAGTGCAACACCAGAAGCGCTAATTCAATATCTCTGGACTTCGGGATTTTGAAATTCACGCTTCTGGGGTTTCGGAGTTTTGAGATTTCAGTTTTATAATCTCAGGATTCTGAAATTCGATAACAAGGAGAAATTAATAGTAGGCACTAAACAGTCTATAATTGCAAAGTACCTTGCTAAGGAAACAGCTCCTATACTTTACAAAGAAAAAAAAAAGCCCCAAACCAGACATGTCCAAGGGTCAGCTTCCAGTGATTTCTCCTGTCCACCTGGTGAATCTGGGCATACTGGGGCAATGCAGCAATTGCCTCATGTACACAGACAACCCTCTCCTCCTACCACCCAACACTACAACCTGTGAGAGATGCACTTACATAGCCAAAATGGAAGCAAAGCTCTCTCCACCCAAGATTGTGCTAAACAGTCAAGAGGAGAAGGTTAACACCCACACTACACCTCAAGCAACACATAGCCCTTCTAAACCCGCACCACCAACACCCACATATAGCAACACTAAATCCACATATGCAGAGGCCCTTAACTGTAACCTGCCCAAGCAAAAAGACCTCTGAAGCTGAAACTCAAACAAACACCAATCACAACCAATGTGTCACATAGTTCACAACATCAGTGTGCCACCCAGCAACAGCCCCTAAGGCAAGACAATGTACCTAACACTTTAGTCATAGGTGACTCTATAGTCCGGCACACTGATGTCCCTCTCACCAGGTTGAATAACGAGAAAATTACAGTCAGCTGCCTGTCAGGTGCCAGGATCTGCCACATAACACATGCACTCAAGTCACTCCACAACAAGTACAAATATGACTCTGTCATTGTCCATGTTGGAGTGAATGACTTGAGACGTACCTCCCTGGACTACATGAAAAGAGACATGGAAGAGCTCTCAGAACATGTGGCCCAGGCAGGTATGACCCTAGCCCTGAGTAGCATCCTGCCTTCGCCCAGAATGATACCACAATATAAGGATAAAATGATTGACTTCAACAATTGGCTAAGCTTATGCTGTCATTCAAAGGGGATCCAGTATCTGTCTGCCTGGGACGACATGATTGACAGACCACGATGCTTTGCCAGAGATGGTCTACACTTGTCGCCCCTGGGATTTAGGTTACTGGCTAAGGCTCTTGCCACCCCTATAGTGCCTTTTTTAGGCAAACTCCAAAGGACAAAACCACCACCGTAACAGGTACAAGCATGCAAAATCTGAAGGTGATGCTACTCAATGCTAGAAGTCTAAACCTCAAAATGCACTCTCTCAAGGCACTCCTAAAAATGGAGAACATCGATATCTGTGCAGTAACTGAGGCCTGGTTCAAGGCTCCAGAGAGCACCCCTGCAATACCAGGCTACAACTCTTACCACACTTTTCGGCCACCAAACCAGGACCGAAACACTAAAGGTGGAGGAGTGTCAATATTCACCAAGGATATTCACACCACCAGGCTAGTTGGCCAACACAGTGTGTCTGAAATTCTCCACGTGCAACTAACACTAGGTAAGACTGCAATCCAAATTGTAGCTTGCTACAGATCCCCCACCATGCCCCAAGATTCTCACTACACCTTTCTAAACATACTGGAAAATATTAAGATAGAACCAAACACCCTAATACTGGGTGATTTTAACTACCCTGCCATTAACTGGGAAAACTACTCATGTCCCAACACCTTTGCACAACGGTTCTTGGAATTCATAAATTCCAATGCCCTGGATCAACTAATACATAGTCCCACCAGGGGCTCCAATATCCTAGACCTGGTCATTACCAACATGGGAAATCAATGCTCCATACCTATGGTCACCCCCTCGTTAGTTAGGTCTGACCATAAGCTAATCACCCTTAACATCCACATCCCACCCCCAGCACCCCAGTAAAGAAACCACCATAAAAAACTTCTCCAAAGCCAACTTCATGCTACTCAAGTCAGAAGTGACAAACTTCATGACACCCATGCAGACGGGAACTGAAAGTTCAACTGCTGGATCCTACACTAAGGCACTGTACGAGCACATCCACTCATGCATGAATTGTGCCATCCCAAATAGAACCAAAATGCTCTCATCCAAAAAAAGGAAGCCAATCTGGTGGTCCCCTGCCATAAACAAACTTTACAACAAAAAGGAAGAAACTTTTGCAGAAAAGAGGAAAATCCCAGGATGCAAAAACCTCCCTTACTAGCCTCAGTAAGAAACTGAGATGCCTCATAAAATTCTCCAAAGCTAGTTACGAAAATAGAATTGCCAAAGATTCCAAAGACAACCACAAAGCATTCTATAACTATGTCAAGAATCTAAATGGCAATGCTCAGATCTGCTCTGAGCTAAAACAGAATGGCATTAAATATACTGATCCCAAGGATATTGCCAATATCCTGGCAGATCGATTCAGTGCCAGCTTCACCCCCCTCTCACCCCCTAAATGGCCCATCTCAATACCGGAAGATTGCCAAATTCCAGTAATAACAGCCACACAGGTACAAAATGCACTCTCTAAAGCCAAGAATACAGCATCCATGGGACCAGATGACATCCCGGGCTGTGTACTACATGAACTACAATATGAACTGGCACCTCACCTAAGTGTCATGTTTAATCATAGCCTCACCTCAGGTTTCATGCCCACTGAGTGGCGCAGAGCTACAGTTATCCCAATCCACAAGGGGGATCCACCTTGGATCCCGGAAACTACCGTCCCATCAGTCTGACAAGCCTTATCTGCAAGGCCATGGAGCGTATTATCATGGAACTTATAAACAAAGACATTGGCAACTTTCAAACACTGGACCCCACCCAGTTTGGGTTTGTGAAGGGCCGATCTTGTCTCCTGAACCTGATTGACTTCTTTGAATCAGTCTCCAGAGCCATGGACAAGGGTAAGGTGGTCCACACAGCCTATCTAGACCTTGCCAAGGCCTTTGACACCATCAGCCACTCTGGAATCATAGATAAACTTACTAAGTTGGGCATTAATCCCTATGTCACCCAATGGGTTGCTAAATGGCTTACTGATAGAACCCACACTGTAAAAGTAGCCGACTCCAAATCCAGCTCCAGACAAGTGACAAGTGGAGTACCTCAGGGTTCAGTCCTGGGGCCGATCTTGTTTGGCATCTACTTCTCTGAAGTACAGGTCAACACTAAGGGACTCTGGCTAACAAAGTTTGCAGATGACTGCAAACTGGGAGCCATTATTGAATCCCCAAATGATGTGGATACTCTACAAAAGGGCCTTACAGAAACAGATGCTTGGTGCCAGAGCCATGGGCTCAAGCTCAATGCCAAGAAATATATTGTTATCCCCTTTGGGAAAAAAACAAGTATCCATGAATT